>NW_005360124.1:1323397-1344764 GCF_000412655.1 Myotis brandtii | reverse complement strand
GTGTCAGAAATGATACACAAAAATTAATTAACACAACTATGGAGCTAGGAGAAAAAAGGTATAAGAGGTCTTAATTTACATTATATGTAATTTTGTTCCTTTTGAAGATTTACTACATGTGCATTATCTTTTCATAAACGTTATGGCATAAAATACATTCTCTTAAAAATTATAAGTATATATACCGCTGACCCAATAATTCTGTATCTTGAAAACTAATATACATTTGCATGTGCAAAGTCATGTAAAAGGATATTCAAAATTACATAAAAGAATATTCATTACATCATTGGTTGTAAAAGAAAAAGACTAGAAATGACCTAAATATCTGCCAAAAGAAGTCTGGTGAAATAAATTTCATATCACTGCACAATGAAATACTGTGTATCCCTATGAACAAGAATGAAGCAATTCATGAAGTATCAATGGGGAATGATCTCTAAGATACATGGCTAAGTAGAAAAAGTAAGGCAGTAAAAAATACAGTTGACCCTTCAACAGCACAGGGGTTAGGGTTGCTGACCCCCCCACACGCAATTGAAAATCTATGTATAACTTTGGAGTCCCCCAAAATTTAGTTGTCCCTTGGTATTCACAGGGGATTGGTTTCAGGAACCCCTACAGATACCCAAATCCATGGATGCTCAAGGCCCCTATCGGAGAGGGCATGCATGAATGCACAGAGTCTTTCCCCCACATCAGTGGAACCCCAACTGTGGATCGAAAACAGTGCAGGTATTTACTGAAGAAGAAAAATCCGTGTACAAGTGACCCATGAAGTCCAAACCCATATTGTTCAAGGGTCAAATGTATATATCTTATGCTACCAATTGTATATAAAAATAGATTATATATTTGTGCTTTTTATGTGTGTATAAAATAGCTCTGGGGAGAGAAAATACACAAAAAAAAATAACATTGGTTATTCCTTTAATATTTTCTTCATAGTACTGTCATTATGTGAAATTACCTCACAGATTTATTGTTTATTTCCTCCACTAGAATACAGGTAACCATAGAGGCAAGACCCAGTCTAATAAGTTCACATCTGTATCCTCTACATCTATTCTTGTGTCTGGCACATAATAGGTGCTCAATAAACAGTTGTTTGAAAGGAAACAAGCCTTTTCTCTGACCATGATGTAAACCTTTAGGGGCATAATGGAGCTGTGATCCACAAAACTTCAAAGGATTTTTCTGGCTTCGAGCAAAAAAAAAAAATGCGGAACAAGAAGTCATAAGAAACTGCTAATTGAATAACAAGGAATGTAAAATGTCAGCCTTCACCTATTGGTAATTGTTACAGTATATTCCATCTCTGACTGAATGTTCCACAAACAAGCAATTAAGGTAATCTTCATCACAGGAGGTAGTTTGAGGAACTCAAAGACACAACATGTTTCAAACAGCTGGGGAACAACAGAAATCTGGAGGAAAAACAAAAAACACAACATTCTCTGAGCTGGTGTTTTCATAGAATTTAAAAATAAATGTCAGGAGATGGAACACAATCATTTATGAGGCACCAAATTAGATTCTTGGGTTGCTATAGCGGTTCAGAGGACAGAACAGAGATTTCTAGATGTTACCTTGGCAATGAATAGAGCAATTGCTGGTGACATTGGTTGGTTTGTAAAGGTATCCAAGATTCAAATTCACAAGTCATAACTGAGGAGAAAAATTTCCCACATGTTTATAATTTGTCTTATCGTTAAATATTTAAAATAAAATCTATTCTCACCAAATTCTTCACAGGGGAACAAAGTCTTTCCGAATTTTCAAACTCTTTGAGTGTATGGTTAATGTACACACATATGTGCCCTCTCAGACATCCTTCCTACTTGCCTAAGCTCATACTTAACTCTAGTTGTGGCTCAACGCCCCCCCCCCACCTTAGCCCCTCATCTGGAGTCATGTGATATATCACTGCACAGATTTAATGTCCTTCACAAGGTGTCATCTGATCTCAAGACCTCCATTATTCCAAATGTATTGGTTTCTGAACATAACCTTTGCCCTTTCTGTTTACCTCAAGAAAGGCCATGCGGACTTGAAACCAACATGGTCTTGTGATTTCTAGCAAGCACCACCCTCCCATTTCATCAGTGACTTTTAATTTATCAGCCCAAGTCTAGCAGATACTGCCAGTGTCTGGCCCATGTTCCCTGGCTACTTCCCTCCACGAGCTAAAGGATCTGAAGTCTTCTTAAGAAGTTCCCAGGCACCGACTTCCTGCCTGTGTCATGCCCTCATGGTGGGTGATAGTCTAGTGCTGGCCACATTTCTTCAATCATTTAGAATAGTCTACATTCGGTATAGGTGCTCTCACCCCTCTCTCTAGGAGTTCTGGGTATTTGGTGCCTGCTTTATTATTCAGCCAAAACCGAGACAGAAAAGTTCTCCTTTTCAATACTGTATGATAATATGAAATTTAATAATGGCACCATGAGAGGGAGAAAATTATATTCACTGGAAATTCTTGAAAGGAGAATGTTGTATTTGTTTGCAATAGATTGCATGAGAAAGAAGCTGAAGCCCCTGAGAGACCTGATTGCGGGTAGAAACTCTTTACAAAGGAAAGAGGAGACGTTTTTAAAATTGTGCTAGGGAGAGTGGAACAATGAAATAAAGACTATACACACCCTTCCCATTATCACTGTGGGGACGTTAGTGCATGTTAAAGTACACTGTGTGAGCCGATTTCTTGTTGAAACAAGGGAAGAGTCTGATTTATGTACGATGGAAGCCCAGGTAGAGTGGGATAGCTCACACAGCACTGGAATGCAATAGTGGGAGAAAGCGTGAATAAGCTGGACCGGGGGAAGCAGCAAACTTTTAACGAGTCATCAGGACAGTGGCAGTCTGTGGAATTAGAGCTCCACCCAATGTTAACCAGAATGCTGAGTGGTCGGGCATCTGCAACCCATTCACCTTTGTATAGTGTGAAAAATAAGACATAGACATGCCTTGGAGATATTGCAAGTTGGGTTCCTGACCACCACAATCAAGCCAGTCCTGCAGCTAAAGTGAGTCATAATGTTTTTTTGCTGGTGGAGGGTCCTGCCTTTAGTTTGTAACAAATGCATCATCTGGGAAGCACAATAAAATGAGGAATGCCTGTACTGTGTTTGTTCCCATCAACGAACCTTCTGAATTCACAATGGAGAGAGTTTAGGTCAGATGGCAGAATGACATACCACATTCCAATCCCTTCTGAATCCTTGGTGCTGCCATTGCAAATGATCTTGGCAAGTTTCTTGTTATCCCATTCTCAACTTCAGTTAATTCATCTATAAAGTGATGTTAATAAACATCTCACAAAATTATTGTGAGATGGGAATTTACGCCTGGGATAGTCCCTGGGGTAGGGTAGGCATTTACTATTCTGGCTTGCTCCTCCCTTCCTTCTCCTGAGAAAAGGAATTAAGTGGTTAAATTGAAAGTAAACTCAGTAGGACTCAACAGTATGATGTGACTTCCCAAAATGATAATGCAAACCTAAATTGGAGGAGTGTCTGAAATAAGGAGATGATGACCACACTAACACATCTAAATGTGGTTTTGTTTTTGTTTTAGTTCTAAGTACAACACAAAAAAGGGAGACACAATCTGAAGCATTTATAAATGAGGCAAATGAGGACGATGCAGGACTTGAAAACCATTTTGTTTTCATTTTTTAAAAATAGGACTACTTTTCATAAAAAGAAAAAGAAAACTGAGGGGGGTCTAAGAGGGCTACTGATATTTGAGGGACTAATATATAGAAAAGAAGTTAGATTTGTTCAGCAAGGCCCCAAGAATTATTTTTTCTCTCTTTATTGATTAAGGTATTATATATGTGTCCTTATCCCCTCATTGCGCCCCCACACTCATGCCCTCACCCCCCTGGTGTCTGTGTCCATTGGTTAGGCTAATAATCATGCATACAAATCCTTTGGTTGATCTCTTTCCCTTACCCCCTCCCTCCCCTACCTTCCCTCTGAGGTTGGATGGTCTGATCAATGCTTCTGACTCTGGGTCTGTTTTTGTTCATCAATTTATGTTGTTCATTATATTCCACAAATGAGTGAGATCATGTGATATTTATCTTTCTCTGACTGGCTTATTTCGCTTAGCATAATGCTCTCCAGTCCCATCCATGCTGTTACAAATGGTAAGAATTCCTCCTTTTTTACGGCACCGTAGTATTCCATTGTGTAGATGTAACACAGTTTTTTAACCCACTCATATGCCGATGGGCACTTAGGCTGTTTCCAAATCTTAGATATGGTAAATAGCTGCTATGAACATAAGGGTGCATATAGTCTTTCTGATTGGTGTTTCTGGTTTCTTGGGATATATTCCTAGAAGTGGGATCACTGGGTCAAATGGGACCATTTTTAATTTTTTGAGGAAACTCCGTACTGTTCTCCACAGTGGCTGCACCAGTCTGCATTCCCACCAGCAGTGCACGAGTGTTCCTTTTTCTCCACATCCTCTCCAGCACTGGTCATTTGTTGATTTGTTGATGATAGCCATTCTGACAGGTGTGAGATGGTACCGCATTGTCGTTTTGATTTGCATCTCTCAGATGATTAGTGACTTTGAGCATGTTTTCATATGTCTTTTGGCTTTCCTTATGTCCTCCTTCAAAAATTATCTATTTAGGCCTGTTGCCCATTTTTTTGATTGGGTTGTTTATCTTCCTTTTGTTAAGTTGTATGAGTTCCCTGTAAATGTTGGAGATTAAACCCTTATTGGTGATAACATTGGCAAATACGTTCTCCCATGCAGTGGGCTTTCTTCCTGTTTTGTTGATTATTTCTTTTGCTGCACAGAAGCTTTTTATTTTGATGTGGTCCCATTTGTTTACTTTCTCTTCTAACTCTGGTGCTGTGTCACATATAGAAATTTTTTGATATTTGCAACCATAGTAAAACAAAGACTTATATTTTTGATATTTATTTTATATATTTAAATGCCATTTAACAAAGAAAAATCAACCAAAAAAATGAGTTCGCGTGTCACCTCTGACACGTGTGTCATAGGTTCGCCATCACTGCCCTAGGAGCTGTATCAGTGAAGATATTGCTTCGAAGGCCCCAAGAATTTGATATTGAAGTAGAAAGTACACTGGATGTAGGTCAAGAGAATTCCAGTCACTCTGTTTCCCTGGCCAGTTGTGGGATCTCAGAGAAGTAATTTTACTTTTCTGAGACTAACTTATCTGCAAAATGAGGGTAAACTATATCTGTTACTTTTGAAGTCTTTAAAATTACCAAATAAATGTTGCTGCAAGCAAAAGACACGTGCATATATTTGTAGATAAAACAAAACAAAATGTACCCTTGCTACCAATATTATACTCAGATATTCTATTTCATTTTTATAAAATGACGGTTGTGCCCTGCTAAATTTAGTTTTTATAACCCACTAGTGGTTTCTGCAGTTTGGAAAACATTGGAATATGACATCTAGAAGGTCCTTTCCAGTTCTGACATTTGATAATTCTGTGAACAATAACTGGTTGTTGGACATTTCTAGGAAACTTATTTCAGCTTGAATTACTAAGACCTTCCAAATGATCATGGATGTCCAAAGAAGTAATGGGATTCATGCAAGGTGCTGTGCTCCCCAGCTTTGCAGGTATGCAAGCAGAAATTGATTGGCCATTTAGTTGGATGTTGGAGAAGGGATTTAAATCAGGTGGTTGATCTATACAACCTTTAATTTCTCTTCCAGCACTGCGCATAAGTAATTCTAGGATTATCATGAGCATCTACTTGCAAATAAAAACTAAAAGTCAATGTAGACAAGTATTTAAAAATAAGACAATGTTTTTACCATTATCCCTTCTTTCCTAAATATTTTGGAATAACTACAAAGGATTAGCAAAGGATAATTAGGAAATCTGAGAAAAGTTGTTTATTGCTCATCTGTCAAGAGCTATTCCAGCTTTTGCCTGTAAATTTTTTAATGTTTTGTCAAGCCTGATTTTTCCTACAGCTTTAAAAAAAACCATACTGGAACCATAAAGGTATTGACTTGTTCAAAAATGAGAATACCTCTGATTTGGCACACACTAATAAAAAGAATCACAAGGTTTGTGAAAGCATTAACCTCCAACTGAAACATGTATTTGTTGAGGTACAGCCAAGAAGATGTCTCCATCTCTTTGAGAGAGTTTTTGACATGCCTGTGAACAAGCAGAAATAACTTGATACATTTCCTGTTGTAGAATTAGAACCCGTGTCATAACTTGATAAAATAACCAGTAGATACACCTACTCACCTCATGGTGACGATAATATTAAATGCCAGGTAACTGATTTGCACCTAGAAAATTTAATTCCTTCCTACAAATTCTAGGTTGGTTTATGCCCTGAAAATAGGTATCTCACAGGAAGAAAGATGAAAAGGTCATTGTCAGCCTGCTTCAATAACCATGTTCATTTTTCTCTGAGGTACATGTTGTCCTGAGAGGTCATTTAGGTCTTGCCGCCCCCATGTCTAACCCCTGTCTTATGGGGAGGAAGTAAGTGGCCAGCACACTCAAAATGGTAGATTCTATTTACATTAAACCCTTCCTGGTTATTATTTTGCAACTGTCCTCAAAAATAATTTAATTATCTGTCTATTTGGACCAAAATGTTAAATTTCCATCAGCTCCATTAAAATTGTTTGGCTCCTTAATTCACTTAATTTCTAAATTTTCCCATTTAAAACATTTTGGGATGATGGAAAGCAAATTTATAGCACGTCTGGTAGATTTTAATATTTCCATTACCTTCTACCCCTCAGATGCTTATAATTTTCTGTCTGAGCTTGCTCCAAAAGGGAAAGTAACTTCTACTAACATTTGGTTTATCATCTCCTTCCCTAAAGTACACAATGAGGATTGGCTCTGGGGGTGCTTTGTGAGCCTTCAGGAGAGAAAATACTCTGACCAGGAGGAGGCAGCGAGAAAATAGAGAAGAGACATGGAGTAGTAATTAGCTATTGCTGCATAATATTTATTGCTTCAAAATCTAGTGCCTTCAAAGAGCAACAATTTAGGTCGTTAGTCTGTGAGTTGAGCAGGGGGCTCTGCTGATCTGGGCTAGGCGTGGCTGATCTTGACTATGTTCATTCATATGTCTTCGTTTGCCCTGCTCATCAATTGCTTATGGTCCAGCAGCCCCAGAATAAAGCTCTCAGGCAAGGAGGATTTTGATGTTTAGAAGTGAAACCTCAAGGTCTATTCTAGTGTAGATACAGCCTATCTTCAATTTCCTTTGTGACAATTATAATAACCTTCATTTGAATTCATAAAATTTACCAAATTATATTTTTATGTTTTCTCTTTTATTCTTCCCAAGATAGACATAAAAAATATTTTATAGATGAGGATGTAGAAGCTCCACAGGTCAAGTAACTTGTCCAGAGTCAAACCACAATTTAAATAATATCAGGAATGAATTTCAAATTCTAAGTATGATATATTTGTCTAGAATGCTTGTCTCTTTTGTTCACTTGACACATTCCTACCCATCTGCCTTTGATCTAGTGTAACATTTTGATTTTTAAAAATCAAAGACATAAGTGAAGATAATTAATATAAATCTAAGCAAGCAAAAACCAACAACAGAAAAGAAGAAGATGATGATTGTTGGAGAGATAGGAGGCCTCTTCCTGGATACCTACAGAGAAAAAAAAGGACTACAATTTTCTAACAGATGGGAGGGGACATGCCAAAATATACTACATATGGGGGAAAGTATGTAGAAATCTTATCTTAAAAATTCAGCGTGAGAAGCCAAAATGAAAGCTTTTACCAGAACTTTAATAGGGACTCTAAGGAAGATGTTTGCATAGTTGCCAGGGCCTGTGATATAGGAGGTGACAATTACAGGTTGATCACTGCCACTTGGACAGAAAGAGCCAAAGGTGAGCCCATGCCTAAGGTGACTTCTAGTGCCCAGGGGCTGACAAGGAGGAGGAACAGTGTCATTCAGTCTATTCTGTGAAAATTGCTCTGTGTTGGTCTCAGCTACTGGGAGAACCATGATGCTTTATGGGAGGGAAAATCAGATTTTCCAGTCCCATCCGTTCTGCCTGGGATATTCGGGTCAACCAAAGGGAGAACTCAAAGGGAGAGCAAGTGCTTTAAGGGGTGTGCGTGGGGTTGAAGAGAAAGGTGGGGTGGCTCAGTAGGAGGAAGAAAAGACCTGAACAACTGCCCGCGGAAGAAGGAAGTTACAGGAGAGATTAACCAACAGGTAGGCATGCCAATGCTTTGGTCACAGAGCTTGGAAAGGCGGGCAGGAAATGAGGTGTGGCCTGGAGTCTGGGGCCCTGCTGGAGTGGTCTTCCTGACGGTGTAGCCCTCCTCTCCATTTACTTGAGGAATAAACAAAGGTTCAGAGAAGTAAAATGCTCCCCAGGACTGAAATGCAGGCGTCTTCACTTCCAGTCCCAAGACAGAGGCTGGAAGGGACCAGAGTGAGTATTTACTGAGGCTACTAGACTTTGCCAGATGCTGTACCCAGGGCATAACACAGATGCTCCTCACAGCCATCCCTCGAGGTACGTGGGCTTTTCTCTACTTGGCAGATGATGCTACTAGGGGATCAGAGAGTTGAAGTGTTGCCCAAGGCAACAAAGGTAGGAAGCTGCAAATCTGGGATTGAATCTGGACTGCCCGTGCTCCAAAACCAGCATCATGGACACTTAGTCAAGCTGCCTTTCCATCCTGGAGGAAACTATTAGGATTCTCACGACCAAAGGAACTGCCAAAGCTGAAGTGCGATAAAGTCAGGCAGGATAGCCATTCCCTCCCAGTCTCCTTTCCCTCTCTTGTCAGCACCATATATTTTTATCAAAGGGAGAAGAACACAAGAAATAAGTAACTTCAAAATTTTAAGACAAGAAACATTAGAAACACCTAGAGACACAAACTTTTGCAAAATTTCATAGTGATTCCAAAATAGATAAATGGACTCACTCCTGAATTGCCTAAGAATTAATTAGGTAAGGTCTTGACTAAGAAACCAACTTGATTTATGGATAATTTGGTTAACAAGGAGGAGAGAAAAGAATTAAGAATTAGAAGTCTTTAACTCCATTAAAAGCATAAAAAATATATTGAAACCCTCAAAATAATGAATAATGTCCTACAGAGTGTAATTAGAAAGTCAATGACTATCCACATACATCCTCATCCTCCAAGAAATAGTGATGCCCTTTGAAGAAGGAAGATAGATGCCACATCATCTCATGTAAACAGGTCAAAAGAAGGTGGTGGGCAGGACAAGAATGGGGAGTTGTTTGTTTGAGATGGCATGGAAGTTTGAGGGGGGTATATTCTAACACTGTTCTGAATTATAACTACTGGCTCAAGAATGACTAAGTCAGAAACTCAGAGTCTGAAATGGACTTTGCAGGCTTCGGGAAAGATTACAATCACAAGAGGTGTAGAATCTGAGCTGCTGCGGGTGTGGACAACAGATTGCCCTGATACAAGGAGCTCTTGTCTGTTCCAGGATGTACAGTGGTGGTTGAACAATGTAGAACCTAATTCTCAAAGCGTGTGGTGATGGACAGATCTGGGATATTGACGTATAAGGTTTCAAGAGCATTGCCAGTAAGAATTCCTCGCCTCCCCAAATCACCGCATTCTCTACTTGAAATTCCATGTTTAGAATTTCATTGTTTCAGCAATGTGGCAATTCTAGGAGGAAATCACTTCTGTCCCTCGGAAGTTCCACATCCTTTCTTGAGGACATATTTTGAGAGAAAGAGCAATAGGGATTTTGAGGAGGGAAATTAGCAAAAGGAGAATAAAACCTGCCCATAGAAAAAGAAAGATTAATGTGCCTTTAGTCTGCCTGTGGCCAGCAAAGCCCTATGACTGCCCCCAAAATCCTTTTTAATAAAATCATCTGTCAGGATGGGAAAAGGCAGTTCCCCAAGGCTTAAGACAGAAAAGCCACCTGTGAATTGCAAACTCTGCTATTACTTCCAGAGAAGTAGTATTTGTTTTGAATCATTTACAGTTTACCTGTCCAAGAGTTTGGTTGGAATGCCTGTGTTTTATGACAAATAAAGCATCCAGTTGGAGCAAGGAATGAACTGTGGGTGTGTTTTGTCTTCTCGTTTGGGTGGGAAGCTGTGCCTCAATGTGGTGCATGCATTTCCATGTCTAGACAATCGAACATCCGAGGGGAAAATTTAGTGCCCATCCTTTTTATAGAAACCTTTCCTCTGTGTCTGAAAGCTGAACTTTCTGAGAAGAATTTTTCACTTTTCTAATAAAACCTTTTTTAAAAACCAATTAAGTACCTGGAAAACAGAAATGAAAGTCACAGAGTGAATTGGGAATATTTGTATTTGGTCATCATCTGGGGACATTTTTTTCATTGTCAAGCACCAAACACCAAACACATATGGAAATAATAGGCAACGTTTCTTTCCAAGCTTTTCAAGTTTTTGTCCCTGGGAGATACTGTGTGTCATCTGGCCACCAGTCACTCGATGACCAGAGCTTTCCATCTGCTGTGTGAGTCAGGGACATGCCTAAAAGCTGCACACCCCCTGGAGAAACTGTGAGGTAGGGTTGGGGAGCTTAAATCCAACACCCACAAGCTTCCTTTCTGATAAGCTTTCCCTCTCTGGTAGTCAGCACCCTCATGCTCACTTCTACCCAAACCTTTTCTCAAGAAGGAACCTGAACTGTATTTTTCCATTAAAGGTTAGAGGGGGAGGAGGATGGCAATCCATCAGAAATCAAAATCAGGAAGCAGTCCGGGAAGGAGGGGTGTTTGGAGAGCTTGGGGAAAATGTAAGTCTGAGTGAGGTCCCACTGTCACCCAAAGCCACTGGCGCAGAGCCATGGGCTGGTTTGGTGTCCTGATCTTGTTCAAAAAGAGGTGGGACTAGGGAAATGGTAGAATCAGGGCTCAGGGCCCAGGGAGGATGTCTGCCCACCTGGTCTCTCTCAAGGGTTCCACGTGCAGGCAGCAATTGGTTTCTTATTGACCTTGGTCACTTGTAGTTAGGAAGGCCAGCTTTTTGCTTTTACAGTCTCCCTCCATCCCTCTCTGCCTCCCTCCTTCCCACCCCCCGTCCCCTTCTCTCCTCCTTTTTAAAAAAGGTAGTTTGCATGAGGTCTTAACCGGAAAGAGTTCATCAGTGGATATCTCTACACTTCCTTAAAGATGCAGGATTACTCAGGGGTCCAGCAGGAACTGGTGTTTTGTTCCCAATTTCAAAGTTTCCAAAGAATGAAACTTTAAATGTATCTAATTTTAGTATAATCAATGGTTTTGTAGATAATATTTATCAAGCTTGGAAAGTTTCTTACCTTTCCTCATTTTCTAAGAGTTTCTTTATTAATTATAAATGTATGTCAAATTATATCACATGCTTTTTGTATCCATTGAGGATATGTGAAATCCCTTAAATTTGTGGTGACTTATATTGATTGATTTTTCAGGCAATCTTGCGTTCTTGGAATACTAGTAAACACAACCTGATTATAATTCTTTTTCCTTTTACATATATTGCTAGATTTAATTTGCTCATATTTTGTTTACAATAGAATTTATGTTCATCAATGAGATTGGCCTGACTTTTTTCTTTCTCATAATGTTCTTGCCAGGTTTGAGTATCAAGGTTATACCAGTGTACTAGTTTTCTACTGCTGACATAAATGACTACAAACTTAGTGCCTAAACAACACAAATCTATCATCTCACAGTCCCGAGGTCAGAAATCTGACACAGGTCTCGCTGGCTGGAATCAAATCAAGATGTCAGCAGCGCCGCATTCCTTTTGGGAGGCTCAAGGGAAGAATCTGTTTCCTAGTCTTCAGGAAGCTGGCAGAATGCAGTGCCTGGAGATCATAGAACCAAGGCTGCTGTTTTCTTGCTGGCTGTAAACAGAGGGTCATTCCCAGCTCCTAGAGGCTCCTCTATAGTTTGCCTGGAAACCTCCTCCTCCTCCGCTGTCAAAGCCAGCGACAGTAGGTCAGAGTCCTCGTGTGTCACATCTCTGGTGCTTCTTCCTGGCCACGTCTTGCTCTGACAGCTGCCAGGAAAGATTATTCTCTTTGAGAAGGTCGTGTGATTAGATTGAGCCCACTTAGATCATTTAGGTCACGGTGGTTCTCAACCTTCTGGCCCTTTAAATACAGTTCGTCATGTTGTGATCCAACCATAAAATTATTTTCGTTGCTACTTCATAACTGTAATGTTGCTACTGTTATGAATCGTAATGTAAATATCTGATATGCAGGATGGTCTTAGACCCCTGTGAGCTACTTCATAACTGTAATGTTGCTACTGTTATGAATCGTAATGTAAATATCTGATATGCAGGATGGTCTTAGGCGACCCCTGTGAAAGGGTCATTCGACCGCCACTGGGGTCGCGACCCACAGGTTGAGAACCGCTGATTTAGGATAATCTCCCCTTCTCAAGGACCATAACCTAAACACACCTGCAAAGTCCTTTTTGCATGTAAAGTAGCATATTCACAGATTCCAGGGATTAGGCCATGGCATCCTTGGGGAGCCATTATTCTGCCTACTGCAGCCAGTTAACCAGGGTCTTTACTGTCCTCTGCTAGTCTCTGAAATTGTTTATGTTAAACTGAATTTTTTTTTTTTTTTACTTTCTTGCATGTTTGATAACACTTGCGACGAAGCAACAGGAACCTAACATTTTTTTTTATGGGAATAATCTGTTTATTACTATATTATTCAGGATAAAACAGCTTATTCTATGACATCAAATATACCTAAGGTCTCAGTGGCCTCAGACAGCAAAGGCTTGTTTCTCACTCACATCCACGTAGATGCAGGTTGGGAAGATCTTGGTGGCTACCACCCAAGTTGCCATTCAGTGATACAGGCTTCTCCCAAAAAGTGGAAAAACCTTTAATAAATACTTGAATTGAGAAATAAAATATAGTATATTCAGACTTTGGAATAAGACATAGCAATGAAAATGAACAAATTAGAACTACATGCAAGAGCATAAATGAATCTTACAAGCAAAGTCAAATGCAATAAGCAAGAAATTATATAAAATTATTGAATTTATATTAAAGTCAAAATTAGGAAAAACTAGTCTATCTTTTGAGGGATGCATAAAGAAGAGGTAAGAGGACAGTAAGAAAGAAATTACATGGGAGTCAGGTTACCTCTGGGCGGAAAGAATACCTTAGAGTACCCCAAGTTCAAAAATCCTCCGAGTTATCTTTTACTAAGTTTATCTTAAATCCTTGATTACCATCAGGAGTTCCTCTTTGCCTGGATAATAAAGTGAATCTTAAAGATATATTTCTCAAAGAGAAAGAAAGTATCTATTCAATTATTTTAAACAGTACCACATTTCAGAAGGAGATTATTCATATGAAAAATAGTTGTAAAGTTGGAGGAGGGAGAGAGAAATCGCTTTCCCTAAGCCCTCACCTATTGGGGTAAAATAAAGCTGTACTTCAGTTTCAACCCCTACTCTGATCAACATGTACATTGGATTCACTTTTATTTCCTAATTCCATGTGTTGTATGTACTTGAATATATGCATATATATGACTTATTCTAGGGGGTCCCTGTCACAGAAAATACAAGGTGACTTGTTTTCCTGGAAAACTGTGTGTGTATGAACTGCCATATGTACATGTATGGTAGCCATTTGTACACCTTCCTTAATAACCACAGTCAAATAATCAAAGTTTAAAATAGTTAAACAAGACTTAGCTGGTTTGGCTCAGTGGATAGAGCATCGGACTGTGGACTGAAAGGTCCTCAGTTTGATTTTGGTCAAAGGCACATGCCTGAATTTCGGGCTCGATCCCCAATAGGGGGCGTGCAGGAGGCAGCCAATCAATGATTCTCTCTCATCATTGATGTTTCTATCTCTCTCTCCCTCTCCCTTCCTCTCTGAATTCAATAAAAATATATTTTAAAAAATAATAATATATTAAAATAGCCAAACAATAAACTGAAAAGAGAATGGTCACATTTTATAGTTAATGTAGCCAAGTTTGTAGGTCTGTGACTGTCTGATTGATTGCATGCAGATTTGGATTGTGTTTTCTTCATTTCCTCCAAAACCCCCAGTTCCCAAATTGTCTTCCTTGGAACCCTGGCACTCTCTAAGGTATTATGAAATACTTAACGAACAAAAAACAAAAGTGGCTTTGCTTCAGAGTAGTTGGGAGTAAAGGATTAATTCGACAACATTAAACTCTTGCCTCAACCACTTGGAGTATCTACCGTGATCAAATGCATCAAGCATCTGCAAATAAGGACAGAAGAAGTTGCATTCCCAGACTTATATGTGGTTTTAGTTTGGAAATGCTATGCCTGGACTGGTGATTCTCAAACAATTTTGACTGTATCACATATCAACAGGCACAAAATAATAAAGAAAAAAAGACCTCAATGGCTTGCTTTGCTTACCCATCCCAATTTCCATTGAAAAGAAAAAGCATCAGTGGAATTGCATGCTTGCCCTTGCAAGACATAATATTTTGACTCATTTTATGGTCCATCAGCAGACTTCCATGGCTCACCATGCCATACGTGAGGAACACTGCCCTGCAGCAGATAGCTTTCCTGTAAATATTGAAATGACTACCACTTGATGGAAACCATTGTAAAGATGTGAACTTAGTCTGAATAGTTGATTATGTCAACCTAAATGCAATGAAATATAACAAGCTACACAGAAATAAAAGCCTTTTCTCTCTTTAAAAACTATAATCTGTGACTTACTGTACTAACTCTTGACTTTAAGAAGAGTATTTCCATAATCATTTACAGTTAAGTAAAAAATTTGGGATTTTTTTGCAAACATGCATGCTGCAAAAAAAAAAGTCTGTACCATTAAAGAATTAAGTATTTCACGAGCTACTTAATGAAGTATGATAGGGTTTTTTGCCCCACAGTTAGAGTTATTTGCTTTCAAGATAATTGAACTCAATAACCCTACAGAATGTCAAAGGGGGAAGTGTTTCCAAATGTTAAATAACTTCCTTTTAAGGGACATGACACAAATGACTATGGGGAGGGCTACTAAAACCACATGTTAGTCACCTCTGACAACAGCCAGGAAACTATGTATGTGTAGGGTTAGTGAGGAAAGCATTGCAATATAGCAGGTGTGGGCTCCAGAAATATTTGCATGATTATGTACAGTTCTTGTTCCTAATCTCCTTCCCAGATTCACATGGGCTGCTCTGGAAGAGGAACTGAGGCAGAAAGATCATCTGAAGCCAAACAGGGCCACCACTTACTTATTAAAAGCCATGGGCAAGTTAAAGCCCGTTCCTCTTGTCCTCTGTTGCCTTTCTCCAAACACACACTCTGCATATTTATCCATTGAGAGTCACCTGTTAGCTACCTGCATAACAACATAGCCATTTGGTCTCCAGTCAGGAACAAGCTACTGCTATTGAAATGCGATTGAACCAGAAATAAACATGAGTTAGAGGGCAATTACTTAGCCAAAGAACAAACAGGTCTGTGATAATTAACGGAAGATGGCCCTTTTATTTTTTAAAGGTTTATTCTTGGAATAGTAGGAACTCTGGCTATTAATTATTAGAGATAATGCTTCCTATTAGTAAGGGCAGCAGTAACATTTATTATAAAACCCCTGTGAAATATGTGATCTTTATTGTATGAAAGTACAAGCCAAAAAGCAGAGATGTTTAGTCAAGAGTACAAAATTGAAGCATACTTCCTGATATCTGAATTGGTTTGTTCTTCTTAGAAAGGAGAGGGAACAAGCGACAAAGAAATCATATTCTTCCTGTTCTATTTGGTGGACCCACTAAATCTTTGAAGCTCATTAAGTAAAGGTCATAGAAATATAAACTGGTACAGTCACTATGGAAAACAGTATGGCGGTTCCTCAAGAAATTAAAAACAGAACTACCGTATAATTCAGCAGTCCTACTTCTGTGTATATATCAGAAGGAAACAAAATCATTAACTTAATATATCTGTACTCCAATGTTCATAGCAACATTATTCACAATAGCCAAGGTATGCAAACAACCTAAGTATTTATCAATGAATGAATGGATAAAGAAAATTTGAAATAGATATTGATGTATATAATGGAATATTATTCAGCCTTAAAAAAGGAAATCTTGCTATTTGCAACAACATAAATGAATCTGGAGGATATTATGCTAATTGAGATAAGTCATGGAGTGAAAGACAAATGCTGCATGGTATCACTTATATTGTGAAATCTTAAAAAAAAAATTGAACTTATAGAAACAGAGAATATAATAGTGGTTGCCAAGGGTTAGGGGGAAAAGTTTATAAAAGGGTAGAGACTTTCATGTAGAAGATGATAAGGTCTAAGGATCTAATGTATAACAGAGTGATTACAGTTAATAATACTATATTATATAATTAAATTCACTAAGAAAATAGAACTCAAATGTTCTCTGGAAAAAGGTAAATATATGAGGTAAAAGTAAATATGTATGGTAATAGATGGTGGGAATCCTTTCACAATGTACACATGTATCAAATTATCATGTAGTACACTTAAAATATATTGCAAGTATCTGTCAGTTATACCTCAATAAAGCTAAAAAAAAGAAATCAATGTGATGCACCATATTAACAAACTAAAAAAAAAAAGGAAAGAAAACCCATATTATTATCCCAGCAGATGTAGAAAAATCACTTGGTATCATTCAATATGCATTGTTGATTCAGTAAACTAGGAATAAAAGGGAACTTGCTCAAACTAATAAAGGACATCTATGAAAAAATCACAATTACATCATTCTTAATAGCAAAAGACTGCTCTCAACTTCTCTAGTGAACATTATACTAGAGGTTGTATCCAGCAATAAAAAACCAAAAATTAAAATGAAAAGTAAATACCAGTTACAATAGCATCACAAAATATAAAATGCATAATTATAAACCTGAATCTGACAAAATACTTAAAAGATCTGTACACAGACCTACAAAACATGGCTGAAGAAAATTAAGAATACCTAAGTAAAGAGATATGTAGTGTTCATAGGTCAGAAGTCTCAATATTGTTGTCAACTACCCTCAAATTGATCTATAGAGTTAACACAATCCAATCAAAATCTTATTTCACATTTTATAGAAATTAACAAGTTAATTCTAAAATGCATATGGAAATGCAAAGGACCTAGAAGAGCCAAAACAATTTTTAAAAAGAAAAACAAATTTGGATTATTCATACTACCTGGTCTCCAGACTTATTATAAAGCTCCAGTAATCAGGATAGGGTGGTATTGATGAAAAGAGAGACAAAGGGATCAGTGGAACAGAATACAGAGCCCAGAAATAAACTCACACATGTACAGACAAATGGTTTTTGACAAAGTTGCAAAGGCAATTCAGTGGAGAACAAATGGTGCTTGAAAAATTGGATATCCACATGCAAAAAAATAAACTTCTATCTGTACCTCTCCTCAGACACAAAAATTAACTCAAATGGTTCACAGGCTTAAATGGAAAATCTAAAAATATGAAACATTAAAAAAACATATTAAAAAATACCTTTGTAAGTTGTACTAGGCAAAAAATTTTGGGGTATGACACCAAATGCATGATCCATGAAAGAAAAAATGATGATTTTAGCTTCATCAAAATTAATAGAATTAAAAGACTAGCTACATACTGGGAGGAATTATTTGCAAATTATATATCTTATAAAGGAATTATATATAAAATATATAACTAATATTCAAAACTCAATAATAAGAAAACAAACACCTCAATTGAAAAGGGACAAAGTATTTGAAAAGACACTTCACCAAAGAGAATCTGTGAATGGCAAATAATCACCTATAAATATGCTGCTCAGCATCATTAGTCATTAGGAAAATGCAAATTAAAACTTCAAGGGCATTTCACTACTCACCTATCCAAATGGCTAAGATTGAAAAGTCTGAACATACCAAATGTTGGCCAGAAAGTAGAGGAACTGGAACTCAAAAAACACTCACTTGGAAAAAAATAGTTTGTAGTTTCTTTAAAATGTTAGACATACATCTATACATGACCCAGCCATTCCACTCTGAGGTATCTACCCAAGAAATGGGGAAAATATGCCCACACAAAGACTTGAATAGAAATTATTATAGCAGCTTTCTTTGTAATAGCCCAAAAGTGGACACAACCTAAATGTCCATCAACAGGTGAATGGATAAACTCTGATGTACTCATACAATGGAACACTACTTAACAATAAAAAGCAACAAACTACCACATGGATGAAGCTTAAATAATTACGCTGAGTGAAAAAACCATCTATAATAATAAAAGCGTAATATGTAAATCGACCAAACTACCAAACAGCAGAACAACCATCAGGACGACCTTCCGGACGACCACGCTATGACAAGCACTGGCGCCAGGCCAGCCAAGGCCCGTGCGATGCGATTGGTCAGGGGCCGGCCCCCCCCCACCATCCCCCATGATTGCCCCCAGAGGGAGGCCCTTGTGGAGCCCCGGCCAGGTGGGCAGGGCCTCCCTCTGCAGGCGATTGATCTGCCCCCCACCCCCACCCCGTGATCATTGCCCTGCAGAGGGAGGCGAACTGTGGCGTGGGAGGGGGGGCAGCACCGCACAGATGGCAAGCAGTGGCAGCAGTGGGGGTGGGGCCAGCTGCCGGCAGCAGGGGGAAGGAAAGCCCCGATAGGCCCTGATTGCCGGCCAGGCCTAGAGACCCTACCTGAGGGGTCCCGGATTGCAAGAGGGCGCAGGCCGGGCTGAGGGACACCCTCCCCCACCCCCACCCCCACCCCTGTGCATGAATTTCTAGTGTGTAATAAAAGCACACTTACTCTTATGTTTATTTACACAAAACTTAGAAAATGCAAACCAATCTCTAGTAACAGAAAGCAGATCAGTGGGTTGCCTTGGTGGGAAAGGAGGAGCAGAAGGGGAGCATGAGGAAATTCGGGGTGAAGGATATGTTCATTATCTCGAGTGTGCTAATGGTTTCATGGGTATATATATATTTGTCAAAACGTATCAATCAAACAGCTTAAATATACGCAGTTATCATACCAATTATACCTCAATATAGCCTTTTAAAAATTAATGACTTAAGACAGCAACCATTTTATTATATCTGATTTTATGGGTTAGGAATTTGGATGAGCAAGAATACTGGTAAGTTTGGGGAAGAAAGGGGAGAAGTGGACAATGTCAGAATAAAGAGAGAGGTTCAAAGACAAGGACATGAGAGCAAACTGTGGAGGATAAATAGTACTGAACTCATGGTTGGCAGTAGGAGGTGAAGTGGAAAATGCACTGTAATAACTACTATACATTGATTTAATTCTCCAAATCTTCAAAGTAAAGCTAATAAAAATGTTAACATGCACCCAGTTTACTAAGTGCAGGGCATTGCTCTGCGTGCCTTAATTTACTTAGCATAGACACTAGGTGTCTTAATTTGGGTTCTCCCAGTCAGCCCCTGAGACAAGGGTTTGGGCTCAGGAAGTTGATTTAGGGAGGTGAACAAATGAATGAACAATGAAGGAAGGAATGGTGAACGTGAGACACAAAAGGGAGACTGCTCAATAAAGGCTATGTTCCTGCTGTGGGCACATGGGCTCAATCCTACTGCTGATCATCTGAGGAACCTAATAAGATGCTCTTAGAATTGTTCTACCAGAGGGTGGGGCAGCTGGGATATTTATTCAGGACTCCCATTCCCACAGTTTAAAGGTTGCCCCATGGGCATCAGCTCCAACGAGGCCAGGCCTTACCCGTTCAGTGAAGCCAGCCTCCTGGTGCCAACAGAAAGCCCTCAGCCTTCTAGAGAAGAGAGCCAGGCGCTTGAGATGGGCAGCTATGAGCACAGGAAGTCCACCTGCAGGTAAACTCAGGTCAGTCAGGACAACCGGGGTCTGGGCATCAGTTCACCCTCACACATTATCACCCTCATCTCACCAGAGGAGGAAACAGAAATAAAATAACTTACTCAAGATCCCATAGCTAGAAAATGGCAGAGCTGGGATTCCTACCATCATCTTAGCTACAAAGTCCACATTCTGAACACGTAATGCTGTTTCCCCTCTCAGACAAGGATGATCAGAGATGTTAAGAAACAAGCCCAAGATTACACAGTTATTAATTACACAGTTATTAATGTCATAGGAGATAAGCTTGTGTTTGAAACGATGATTAACTGACCTAAAAACCTGCACCCTCTGCAATGCAGCACGCTAGCCTGCTATCTCCCCAGGACTCAGCTCCAAAGAGTGCATTTATCACATCCAGTAACTCCTCTTACCCAGAGCAGCTTTTCTCTGAAAGCCCATAGGCTTTAGAGAAATTCTCCTTCACAA
Source organism: Myotis brandtii (assembly GCF_000412655.1). Lineage (NCBI taxonomy): Eukaryota > Metazoa > Chordata > Mammalia > Chiroptera > Vespertilionidae > Myotis > Myotis brandtii. Next base: position 1,324,429 of record NW_005360124.1, on the reverse strand, counting down.
TGGATGGCAGCCCATATTTAGTTTTACAACCTAAGCACTCACTCCCCTGTGCTTCTTTATGATCTGGGAGCTCTAGCATTTGAAACACAACACCATCTACTTACAGTAAACAGATAACCCCTCTTGATTATCGACAATCTCTGCTACTGGCTTTCTCCTTGAGTGGCCACCTTAGTAAACAAGCAATTACTGGGAAATGAATGGATAAACAATGTATTTCTTTTGGGGGAGCTAATAAATCTTAGGCTCTATTTTCTTAACTTTTTCTTCTACTTTATTTCTCCCATTGGCCTGAGTCCACATCTAGCCATGTGAGGGAAATAATGAATCAATTGATCAATTAGAGAATCGGTGGCCCTGATTGGACATTCTGCATTAAGCAGGAACTAATTGCCTGATTCCAGATGCTTTTTAAAACATATCTCAGCAATCAATGGGCCACTGCCTATATTTTAGATAGAAGAGCAGCTTGGGCTGGGTCAGAGGAGGAAGGATGCTCTATAATTCCCGCTCTAATCACAGGAGCTCCCAGTTCCTCCTGCCTTGTCCTGGGGAGCTTTGGCCTCCTCCACAAATGCTTTCTGAGGTGACCAGTGCCCCAGTCAGTGCCTCTCACAGACCCCTGAGCACCTGGGGCAGAGGAGCGTGAGGAGCCTCGCAGGCCTGGGGAGTTACTAAGGAAATAGAAGAGCAGAGGCATCTAGGGATTCTTACACTTGAATAAAAACTGTAACAGAATAATGTAAACCAAGACTTGTGAAGGGGGGTGAGGGGGGTTCTCCGCCCAAAAGAAAGCAGTAATCAATGACCAACGATGCTTTCATGGAGCATGATGGAACGTTTCCCAGAATGCCATGAGAGAGCCTCCAGGGCACACACAGAATGACCCACAGCCTCCATCTGCCCCATTTTTCTCCCTGCATCTACTCACTCTGAAGTCATCCTGTTTTAATGGTGTCCTTCTTTTTAAAAAAAGAGAGAGAGAGAGAGAGAGAAAGAAAGAAAGAAAGAAAGAAAGAAAGAAAGAAAGAA
>NW_005360124.1:1316474-1323131 GCF_000412655.1 Myotis brandtii | reverse complement strand
AGAAAGAAAGAAAGAAAGAAAGAAAGAAAGAAAGAAAGAAAGAAAGAAAGAAAGAAAGAAAGAAAGAAAGAAAGAAAGAAAGAAAGAAAGGGAGAGAAAGAAAAGAAAGCTGTCTCTAACATATCACCCTGCCCGAAACTCTACAGGGACCCCCACCAGAGACAGGGAGTCTGTGTGGAGAAACGCTCTGTTTTTCTTTCTCCCAGTGCCCTGCAAAAACCACAGGAACTGCCTGGCTCTCAGGGCTTTACTCCCCCAGCGCCCAGACCTACAGTGTCTCCCCAGGAAGTGCACCGGCACCCCACTACCCACGTGCTGTAGTCAGAATGAAGGGGGAGACGGGGAGCTTATATTTAAAGTTCAAAGAAAAGGATGACATCGTCTTATCCTGCTAAAATGCCTTAGAAGGGAGAAGAGATGGGATTTCCCTCCAAGGAGCCATGACTGTGGTTCCTTGGAGGCTGTGGGACTGGCCAAATGCTTCAATGACTAAATACTAACTGCTTGTTTCCAGGCCCATGTCCTGGGTAATGAGAGCTGCAATAAAAGCACGATCTATATGCAGACCTGTTAGGAGACATCAGCCACTCCCTACGGAAAAGCAAGGCGGGTGGGAGCTGAGTGATACCCCTTGGCCTGACGCCTCTTTGTGCTCTGGTCCATTTGGTAAGGTCCAGAGGGCCACTTTTTGCTACAAAGGGAGAAAAACCTCTCTGCTCCCCAGAGAAACAACTTTCCTTTGGTCTCAGCTGGTCTCCCCCTGCTGTGCTTCTCTCTGCTCTCAACAGCCAGCCCTGCACCACACGAGGCTGGTGGCTTTCCCAGTTTCTATGCAGGGGCCCTTTTTGTCTAGAGACTGTGCTAGGAGGTGTGCCATGGGAGCAGTAGGCGTGGGAATTCTGATACCACCATTTATTGCTAAGAACCACCAGCAAGGTTTTATACTTATTACCCTAATTAATCACCCCAGCAATCTTCTGAGGTAGTCTCAACCCCATGGGATCAATGAGAAAACTCGGGTCTACAGAGATTAAACCAAGTGCTCAAGTCACTCAGGTAGGAAGCAGGGTTATAAAATACCCAGCCCAGGTGGTCACTACTCCAAACTCCATGCCTGGGACCCCTGCTGCCCTGCTTTCAGCCCCAAGTCTCCCAGGAAGAGAGCCAGTGGAGGTGCAGCCAGAGGACACTGACCTCAGGGCACACCATCTCCTCCAAGTCCCCCAGACTGTTCCTCCTCAGCCAGTCCCACCATCAGACAGCACGTGGACGGTCCATCTCCTGAAACTGATTGTTCCGGGATGTGCCTGAGTTCAGCACATGTTCTCCTCAGAAGTCTTGTCATCTGGCGACGGGCTTGGCTGCATTGTTCACACATTTCCTTCCTAACTCCCTGCTCCGGAGCTGACTTTCAGCACTTCTTGGCTGATGATACGGACCCTCCCTTTAGGGATCAGAGGTCCTGTTATTAATGAAGAGAATTAGCTCTTATGTCTCCCCAGCTCTATTTAAGACATGGAGACACATTCATTGAATAAACACCCTCCTAATGAAAACCCTGTTTGTTTTGTGAAGCACCTCAGTGGCTCCACTGAAAAATGCCCCCTCTCTTGAATATGTGTCTAAGAGCTCTGAGACAAGGCTTCCCAACATAAAGGAGGGTCCCGATAAGTCCGTCATCAGTCCATCCTGGAATATCTTTTGATATCAAGAACGCAGATTGGAAAACAAGAAGAGAGAACAAAACAGCAGGTATTTATTGAAGCCTGACACTGTTCATCACCATGTTTGCCATCCTGAGAATACAGGAGTCTAAAACTCTACAACCCAGTTGCAAAAAACGAGATGAACAAAGTTAAAATAAAAAAAAATAAAAAAACAAGACAATACGGTATTTAAGTAAATACAGAATTAAGGTAATTGCAAGTAAAAAATACAGCATAGTTAACTCTCCTGTTCCACTTCTAAATCCTAAATTTTACCAAAATCCCTTATTCCATGTTTTCTGCCTTTTTTCTCAACATCAGTTTATGCTTTTCAACTAATATTTACTAAGCAGCTCCTATGCATTAAGCATCATATCAGAGGCAGAGTGTGCAGCAGTGGACATGGGGGTGATGGACAGCATCACTGAAGGCCCAGATCAGTGACTGAAAGGGTTCCTGGTGGTGTCGTAGACCAGACTAACTGTGCCCGCGCTTTCAGACTAACCCGCGAATGGAGAAAGCAGTCGAGGTTCCAGCTTGGGTCTCAGTGATGTTGACCACAGATTTCAGACATGCCTGCCAGGCCTGATGAGACTCTGGGATGGGCCTCCCAGGAGGCTAGTTACAGAAAGGATGAGGAGCCGCAAGGGAAGAGCTCATTCTAAAGAAAAAAAAATAAACAGTTGGGCAGATATGTATAGCAAGTATGAATTCTCCTTCCCAAGCTCACATACACAGGAAAAGTCAGATGATCATATCAAAAGTAAAATCTTATCTACCTGGCTCAATCCTACAGGACTGGTGGGAGACTCCACTGAGTTACAATGAGGTTCCTGCCCTCCCAGGCCCATATGGAAGCCCTCGGCCTGTTGAAGAGAGATGGAAATAATTCTAGTTATTATTGCTATGTAACAAATTACCCCAAAACACAATGGCTTAAAACAACAATTTTCTTATGCTCATGGTTCGGTGGTTCAGGGATTTGGGGGAGGGCTGGGCTGGGCCATTCTTGCTTCATTCTCTCATGTGGCTGCAGTCAGATGTTGACTCTGGCTTCAGGCGTCTGAAGACGCCACTGGGCTAGACATCGAAGACACCACATGGTCAGCAGCTGAGGCTCACTGCTGGCTGGGAGCTCAGCTGGGCCGTCGACTGAAACATCTACATGTGCCTTCCCCACTATGGAAATCTCAGGGTAACTGGACTTCCTACATGTGGCTCCCCACCAAGCTAGTGTTCCAAGAGAACCAGGTAGAAGCTGCACAGCCTATTCTGAACTAACTCCAGATTCTGTTGGTTTTAAGAGAGTCCTAGGGCCAGCCAGGACTCACGGGGAAAGGAAATAGATCACGTCTTTTGATAGGAGATAGCAGGCTGCGTTATAGAAGAGCGGGTGAGATTGGGAACATCACTGTGACAATCTTTGGACATACAATTGTCACCTGAGTGTCACATGGCCAGAGTTGTGGAGGCAGGTGTCTCTACACCCCAGGGTCAGCATGAGCATTAAAACCACTGCCAAGGCAGGAGTCCTGATGTGTAGAATCTAATAATCCTTTTGGACAACTGCTACACCTCCCTGGAGGCACTGCCAGGGAAAAGGGTGCCCCTGGAAGCCACAGCTCTCTATAGCCCTTCTGACTTGGAAAATACAGTAGTCCCCCCTTATCTGCGGGGGATACATTCCAAGACCTCCAGTGGATGCCTGAAACCTGGGATAGTACCAAACCCTATATCTACTGTATTTTTTCCTATATATACATACTATGATAAAATGTAATGCCTTTCTATTTTATCACCTACTGTGGCTATAATCTTTGTGGTTTGAGGTGAGATAGCAAAACTAGCATAAATTTCTTTATCCTTCACAATTTCACAGATGGAAGATCTCTTCTTACCACAGATCTTAGAAACCTCCACATACAATTTTTTCTTTCCTTATTAAGTCAAGAACTTCAGCTTTTCACGAAAAGGAAGCCCTTTACGGCTTCTCTTGGCATATCTGAATTGCCAGCACTTTACTTCATTAAGTAAAATAAAGGTTATTTGAACACAAGCACTGTGCTACCAGGACAGTCACCCTGATAACCAAGATGGCTACTAAGTGACTACCAGGCAGGAGTGTCTAAGGCATGGACACACTGGACAAGGATAATTCATGTCTCGGGCGGATGGAGCCGGATGGAGGGAGATTTCATTACACTGCTCAGAACTGTGTGCAATTTAAAGCTTATGAGTTGTTTCTTTCTGGAATTTTCCATTTAATGTCTTTTAACCACAGAAAGAAAAACCATGGATAAGGGGATGCTACTATACTTCTCCTTTCTCTCAAGAGGACCAGCATAGTCTCTCCCACGAGTTGAGACTTTTGAGAACAAAAACCAAGAAGAAAGATATTCTCAGAATGCTTATCTTCCTGCCCTGCAACCACCGAGATCTGAGAACACCAAGATCTGGTTTATTGAGATGGAAAAGGGAGGAGCAACCAAAAGAGCATAGTCCAGTATTAGAGCCTCTGAGGGGAAGGGCATTAAAATAAGATGACATCTGTCACTGTGAGTAGTCCTATGGGGCAGCCCAAATGTTATTCCAGGTCTAGATGGCAAAATGAAGATACTGGACTCTGTGCAGTGTTTTTTTAACATTTTTGTAAAATGGGGGGGGGGTACTACAATATGCTTCATCCCCCAGATGATCAAGTATAAAAAAGGAGAGGTAGCCTCTCCTCTCCTGCCCAGAGCACTGTGGCTCCCACATTTAGTGTCCCAGAAACCTCACCTCACTTGGACATCTCAAGGGCTCCTAGGAGAAGGGAGCAGCAGTGGCTCAGCACTGAGGTTGGAGGGCAGGGGTGCTGTTAAGCACCCTACCATGCTCAGATTAGCCCATAACAACAACAACGAAATTTTAGATCCAAAATGGACATAGCAACAAGGTTGGGCACCTGCCATAAATCCATCCAGAAACATTTTTAGAGACTTCTCCAAAGCATCAGGTGTAAATATCTATTCGAGGGAAGCCTCTTCATGGCTTCCTAAAAAGGACCTGGGAGACTCTGAGATATATTTTCAGGTATATTCCCAGCCTTCTTGAGACTCACCAGTGTGCCATGAGTCTTGAAATGACTAAGAATTCTTTTATAATTCAACCCCAGCCAAACCATCATCTCTCCTCTCTGTTCCTTCCCTCATTGCCCTTCTTCCTAAATTCCCAATGTCAGGTGTTAGCCATTGCTGGCCTCATCTATTTGCTAACTGGTGCACACAGGAAGCCAAACGCTGTGAAATGTTACTAAAAGAGAGAAGCTGGAATATTAATTAACCATAACCAACTAGCTTCCCTTCTCTCTATTGTTTTTCCCACCTAGACCAGGGAGCCCTTTTGGTCCCACTGACTCCTCCATGGGTCTTGGGCCCACCTGCTCCTCCATCTCAGCCTGCTTCCTATGATACCCTTATGACACAGTCTTGCTTTACTTCAGTACCAAACAATTTAACACAAAGCAGATTGGTGCAAGTGTTATAACAGAGTAACACTCAAAGGGCAATGTGAGAATTGGTGGAAAGAGATGAATGCCAACTGGGGTGCCCATAGCTTGCTAGGGAATAAGAAATAAACACTTTGGAGACTTGGAGAGTTGCATTAGCTATTCCATACTATTACAGTTTGTTTTAGTGAATTATCTTTCTTAGCATACCAAATGGTCCCCTAATAGCCTGAAAGATTTGAAACACTTCCAAAGCACTAACAGTTTTCTGTACTCAGTCACTGGGAGGTCTGGATTTCAGACCTTTAGTTGGCTAACAGCCAGAGAGTACCAACTTAGAATGACTTAGATTTGCAAGCTCTGTAGCAATCCAAACAGGTTAGCTTCAGAGGTCACGATGTGGGTTCTGTCAACATTGTAAATTTGAATCTCTTGTGCACACACAGCAAATGCATTGCACATATATGGGGAATTTTTCCAGATGTGCCTTCTTGCTATATATCTTTTGGCTTCCTCTGTTTTTCTAGATCCACTTTCAGTTCTGCCAAGGAGATGCCATCACTTTATCTTAAAGAGATGGCTGTCAAGAATTGTATATGGCACCCACTTGTAAAGCAGTGATGGAGCAAGAAACTTTCTGTATAATGTCAGGGTTGGAGGGTAATACTTCTACATGGTACTCTGTGTTTCTACCTCATTCTATACCCATCAATTTTTTTCAATTATACCCTGAGGAATTCTTTCCTTCCTGTAACTAATCAGATGTGAGTCATCCATTGCAAAAACACAAACAATGGTGGCAAAAAAGCATGAAATACAGGAAGGGTCTAGAATTAGTTTTTCACTCACGGAGACTAAAAACATATCAAAGATGGATAAAGGAGAAAAGTGGAGTGGGCAGGACATCAAAAACAGGGGAAAAAGAAGTGGAAACATTTGAATTCTTAAGGGAAATAATCTGGAGCATAGTAGGGAGCCAAGTGGAAGCATAATCATCCCCGAATTGACCCTCGGGTACTTATCAATGCAGGGCTACAAATCTGTCCCCACTGAGGGGCCAGTTTGAAATGAAGATTGCCGGGGTCTTAAGAAACCCTGCCCAGGTCTCTCTCTCTCTCTCTCTCTCTCTCTCTCTCTCTCTCTCTCTCTCTCTCCTATTTTATGAGGACAACTACCAGAATAGTGATCATAGGGGTGTTGATGACATGAGGAGGAGACCTCACCAAATCAGCTCCTTAAGGAAGTAATTTAAAAACTAAGCTAAGAACAAGAGGAAACAACATTCTTTTCAACAGTAACAAATCCACAAATGAGGGCACTTGCCTAATTACAGCTTTTTGGGTGGAAAGCTACAGCACATTAACTTCCTTTATTCTTTTTGTCTTCTCCCTCCTGCCCCTCTTTCTCTCTCTCTCTCTCTCTCTCTCTCTCTCTCTCTCCCCCTTCCTCCCCCCCCCCCCCCTC
>NW_005360124.1:1303443-1316432 GCF_000412655.1 Myotis brandtii | reverse complement strand
TCTCTCTCTCTCACACACACACACACACACACACACACACACACACACACACGCACACACACACTCACATACACGACACAAATTCACCCAAAACTGAGAATGTCTAATCTTAACTTTTTCTTCACCTATTTTGCTTCCATTCCATTTAACTTCTCAACTAAAGGGGATCAGGATTAAATACTAATATGCATAGCTAATACATATCCATTAAATTGTCTCTTTTAAATTATGAGTTTTCTTCATATAATGTTCTTTGCTTTGAAATGTATATTTTTTAGTCTCAATGGAACTAAAAGTGAGCTGGAAAGTCATGAACTTTCTTGACCAATTATTTGTGCCCTGTAACACCTCAAAGGAGAATTACACACTTAGCATATCACAGGGATAACAAGGAGTTTTTTAAAAGGTTCAAAGTTATCTGTGATATTTTAAAGTATCACAATTAAAATACATAAGGTCTAAATGTTTATGGCCCAGACATGCTGCTAGCTTTGTCACTATTTAATTTTCTGAAAATGTGGCTCTTTACCAACTTCTCCAATTCTCATTTTCCTCATCTTTCATATGAAGAAGCTAAACAACAATACAGTGTGTCTTTCTGGCATGCTTTCGTCATCCATAAGGGGTTATTCTGTTCCCTAGTCCCTTTTATCCTTAGGTAACATCTATGGAATTTTCGCTAGTTATTGCTCTGCTGCTCATTTTCATGTGAATTTCATTTTCCTGAACTTTTAGAACACATGATATTGCCAGCCCGTCTAACTTCCAGGAGCTCCCTCTTCTGTCATTCCCATGTTGTGTGAAGGCATAAGGTTTCTTGCTTTCTGAGATGTCCTCACTCCATCTCTGTGTTTGGGCCTTTTCTTTTCTTCTTTTCTTTCATTCTGCTCCTGCTCACCTCGGTCCCACGCAGCAGCCCCTCCTCAGTGTGGGCAGGTCCTGGAAAGAAGGCATGCTTACTCAGGCCAGAGAGCTCCTGGGAGCTGGGCCTCCAGGCCTTTCATCATTCCCTTGTACTTAACTGTGATGGAAATGAACAAACTCTCCCAGCTTCAGCCACTGCTCTCAAAACGCATTCACTTTCCTTCCCGGCGAACACCTGCCGGCCAAGTGGGGATTCTCCTGTTCTCATGTCTATCACACGCACTCAGGTCCTCTTTGGATTCCCCCACTTTTTCTCACATGAAAACCAATAGCACACAGCTCTTGTGACTGCTGGCGGTTGGTCCTCTCCCACCTATAGACTGAGATTCCTGAGGCCACTTGTTGCCTCACTTTGTTAATGTTGCCTGTGGGTGTTTGGTTTTGCATCTCACTGCTCTGCTTCTTTTTATAAACAATTGAAGAGTTCCAGGAACTACTGTTGTTGCCACCACCACCATTTTCCTAGAGTTATCAAAAGCATCTATTTTAATTGACTGCTTTGAATAACAGAAAGCACCTTCACATTAGTTGTTTCTTGAATATTCTAAAAGCACAAACAAGTGAAATGGAAACATGAGGCAGATAGTTACTTTTCCAAGATACATGAGTCCTGATCTTCACAGTCCATATGGTCTTTGTTGTAGAATTAAGTTGCTCCTTAAATACAGTAAAGTCAGCATATACTCCCAGTTCAGTACTCACCTTCCTTTAATTAACAGATAATTTCTCAATTACCATAATGGGAAATTAATAAATAATGCCAATGAATGATAGGCTATAGTGTTTCTATAAAATAGCATATTATATGGCAATATGGGTTTAAATACCAGAAGAAATGGAAGAAAAGTGTTCCTTTAGAAAGAAAAATGCCATGGTCATAATCAAGTAGAACAGAGAATAGTTCTTTATTGTTATAAACTATGTGCATATATCATTAATTAACTATGAGAGACATCTATGTACTAGTTTCCATATGCACAGAGGTTCTTTATTACCGGAAGCTAATTCCAGCAGGTCATAAGTGCAAGAAGGTCATCAAAAGGTTGGTGGACCTTGAGCCTTCAGCAAGGGCTGGAAAATCACATGTTATTGCCTGTTGGAAATGGCTAAGGGCATTTCCCCAAACCTGAAAAGGATGTATACATGATTGCTTGCTGCCAGACAGCTGAGGGCATTTCAATCCACATGCTATTGCCTCCTACTGGCCAAACAATGCTATTGCCTCCTACTGGCCAAACAATGCTATTGCCTCCTACTGGCCAAACAATGCTATTGCCTCCTACTGGCCAAACAATGCTATTGCCTCCTACTGGCCAAACACCGGAACAGCCATAGACAGTTCCCCCAATCTGACAATGGATTCAGTATACTAACCCTTACCTTTGATATGTATATCTACCTTGCTTTAGGGCAATTTGTGTTAATAAAAAGCAAGGGGTCCAGAGAGACAGGAGGACTTGGTTTCTTTAGCTAAGTCTCCTCTGGTTCCCCAAAATGCCTTCCAAAATTATGTTTCGTCTCTAGACTCTTTAATAATTTACTGCAGCCCCTTCTCCAGATTCCTGAACCCTTCTAGATATTGGATAAGACCCCCGACATTACTTTATATCTATTATCTGAACTCGGAGTAAAAAAATGTTAATAGTTTGAAAGCTCCTAAATGTATTTTGTATAAAACATTTTACAGTTAGACAAGCATACAGAAACATACTAGTATAAGGTCATGACATTAAAAATTGTCCATTATTTTCCTGCACCAAAAGATTTTCTTAAGTGTTACCTGAACATTATTCGCACCCTTGTCCAAATTCTACCATTAATTCATTCTGGCTCATTAGACAAGTTCCTTCACTTCTATGAGCCGTAGTGTCCTTGTCTATAACATTAGGACATTTTAAAATGTCTCTTCCAAAACCTGACATCATTTCTGTCTTGATCATTGGCTGTCAGAATGGAGACTAATCCCTTTCAGATTAAAATCACTGAGAACTGAGAAGATTCAACGCAGAATCAAGTTTGTATTTGTATCTCTTTTGCAACAGCTGTTCTTCTTCGGTGCTGTTGCATGACCTTCTATTCTCATTCCCTGTGACAGTTCAGGACCTGCTGAGATCCTCTCCTGCCTCTATCCTGGATCTCAAGAGATATTCTAAAAACAAACACAACATGGGCACCTTGGATTCAGCAGATGGCTCATAAAACATAAACTGAGTCACCAACACAGAGCAAACAGTGGACAAAAATAAACAGATTGCGTTTGGAAGTTTTAGAATTCTTAAGAAAAACAGAACCACATCTAAGGCTGCATTTGATACTGATGTTTCTTTATTGGTGTTATATACTAAGGAGCTTGGAAACCTTCAGTATTTACAGTGTCAGTAAATACTAAAATTCACTATTCTAAATAACTTAAACAAAAGAGAGCTTAGTTTCATTTTATATGGAATGACACATTTTCAAAGGTTAGTTCTTCTGAATTCAAAAATTACTCCGCAGGCAAGATTTATGGAGAATATGGTTAATTTGGGGGTAGGCTCAAATATTTTAAAACAATCATGAGACTCTTGTATTCTTTTAAATAAAGTATGTTTCTGTTTAAAAGCTTATAAACCTTGTTTTTCAACCAGGTTTCCTTAGGAGACAAATATTTTGTTGCTCTAGTAAATCTCATCCTCAAGTAATTCTTCCATTTTCAAGTTTGCTCTGAGCTCTCCGGGATGCAGCAATAAAACCATCAACACAGACATGGAAAAGACCTATCTGGTCATTTTAGGGCCTCTCCTTTTCTCACCAAGTATCTATCCCTCACGTCTCTTCCCTAAGGACTCTTCCCAGTGATTTGCACTTTACAGGAACTCAAGAAATGGTAACATCCTTGGCTTCTTTTTTAAAAATACACCACAACTTTTCATCCTTGCAATTACGTTTAATTTTCCCCAAAAAACCCCTCTTCCTCATTAGACCCAACTCTACCCTCGGGGGCCTCTTGCAAAGTCTGTCTTTGCTTGGCAATGACATCTTTAGCTTTTTTAAAATGGTTTTTTGTTTGCTTTTTAAAAAGGCATTTAGCTCTAGTGTTTTCACCATGATAGAGGTTTATCCCTAAGTCATCTTTAGTTTGTTTTAAAGGGATTTTTGTTGGCTTATTTTTAAGGCATTTAGCTCCAGTGTTTTCACTCTTGCAGAGGTTTTTCCCTAAACTGTTCTGCATTTTTGTAGCATCCCGGCATGTCTTCTCTCTTAGTGCAGGCGAGTAGAAGCACGGGCTCTTTCCTTCAGGACATCGTGGGATTTTCCTCTTGGGAATCCCCAGAGTCCTTATTATTTCTAGTCTTTCTTCGCCAAATGGGGAAATAGTAAGAATTCACTTTAGTCAATTCAACAAACATTCGTTGACTGGCAAATAAGTTCATAGACATGACCGGAGGGGCCGGAGCTGTGAAATGAGCAGGAAAGACCAAGTCCTTGCCCTCAAGAAATTAACACTCAGAGACAAACAACAAGAACAATGAAGGAGCGTTAGTTACATAAGGCCGGTGGAAAGAGCCTTGAAACAAAAGAAAGCACAGAAGGGGGTGCAACCTGGCAGGGGTGCTGCTGCAGATAGGGGAGAGGGATCATCTCCCTCCATAAGGAGGTGGTGTTTGAGCAAAAGCCAGAGCACTCTTGCAACTTGCTGTGTGTTTTCTTTCATTAAAAACCAAGTTAGCAGCATTTCTTGCTCAGAGATAAGTTTTAGACATTGTCACCAGTATTTCAAAGAGCTGCAATGAATAGATATTATCCAAAACTTGGAGATAAGGCAAAGATGAGGAATCATGTCCTTTCAATGTTACACTGGGTGTGGCTTAAGAGGCCTGACAAAAGATTATTCTGTTATCCGGGAGAACACCGGTGCAGTTGACTTTGCTATCTAGTAATTATATCTTTTTTTTTTAATTTATTATTATTTTTTTTTTGCTAAAAGTATTACAAAGGTTTTTTTTTTAGTTTTACATATTTTTTTTCTTTTCTTTTTTTTTATTCTTTTTAAAAATATATTATAATAAGTACTACAAAGGGTATTACATATGTGTCCTTCCGGCCCCCCGCCCTTGACAATCCCCTGTCCTCCCTTACCCCCCAGTGTCTTATGTCCATTAGTTATGCTTATATGCATGCACACAAGTCCTTCGGTTGATCTCCTACCCCCCTCCCTCTTGCCCCCCAACCCTCCCTGGCTTCCCACTGCAGTTTGACAATCAGTTTGAGGCAGCTCTGCCTCTGTATCTATTATTGTTCAAAAGTTTGTAATGGTCTTTATTATCCATGAATGAGTGAGATCATGTGGTATTTTTCCTTCATTGACTGGCTTGAATTATATCTTGTGAAGCTTTATAACTTAATGGGCTTCTGTCCAGGAGAAACACTGATGATTTTTGTCTGATACATAAAATAATTTGTACCAAACAAAAATTTGCCCTGTAGGGCGTTAACAGGTTTTATTGCATCTAACCTAGAACTTATTCTAACATTTTTTTAAATGCTTCTAAATAAAATACTTATTTCCTCAAATCCTCCTGGAATCAGCTTTACCATCTTACTGGCCTCTTCATTAATGAGCTGAAGAAATCTGTGACACAAGTCCATCCTATATCTCTATGCGGGCTAGGTTCTCAACTTTCCGAAAATTGTACCGTAAGACTACAAAGGCTCCAGTGGAAATTCACGGGGCAAGAAACTGAGGGCAGCAGCGCGGACACAGGCCCTGGGACAGCATTCTCATCCATGCAGAGTTGGTCACCTTAGCCTACGGAACTGAATATCTTGTTTGGCAATAACATTTCATCAAAATTATTCAGGAAAGCTGCACTTCACAGTGCCCAGGGCTCTTTTTCTGGGATTCAAGCAGTTCAGGAAGGAAAATGCCAAGCATTTAAATACCGACAGTATTGTACCACCTGAGAGAAGTTGTGGTGGAAGATTAAGTCTCTGATGTCAAGAGCTTGCCCACTGGTTAGGTTTTACGTGGTAAGTGACAAGAATCACATTACATCTTTGCTGCATTAGGACTTGGGATGCCAAATAGTTTCTCAAATGCAATTTGGGAAAATAAATAAAATATGGGCTAAGCCTGTTCTTATTGTGGCCCTCCAAAACTCACCCCAACCTGAAAAATCATATTCCCATTTACTTTCATTCATTAGGGGTAAATCAAACCAGTTAATGATTGAATTGATTAATAAAATTAATTAAATTGGAATATAATTTAATTTTTCTCCAGGGAGAGGTTTACAAAAAGTTGAGAAATCCTGTCCTAAAGTGTCTGATGATTCATAAGAGGACTTTTTTAATGATGCTTCACAATTCATCGTAAATAACACCCAGCCTTATTTTTGAAGTTGTGGATACTTTTTTCTTAAACTAAGAGAGCCATAGAGTGGAAATGGCTGTGTGAACTATCTAGTCAGAGAGGGCCAGAGGTATCTAGCTTCAGAGTCACTCAAAAGGTGTGTGGAAAAAACCTTAATCTGTTCTGGGATCCAAAGACTGCAGGATCCAGCTGGTAGTCAGCCCTGGGGCAGACCCGAAGCTGAAAGTGACAGATGCAGTGGCAGCAACCACACGGCCCAATAGATGCCAGAGCAGACAGACCATGTCAGGAACCAGCCACGCACAGTGCCCAGCATCCCCGCATCCTTTTGGACTGTACCTGCACCCAAAGAAGCAAAGAAAATTCTTTCTAACTTATCCTATATGGTAAGCATTATCTTAATGCTCAATCAGTACACAAAATGAAAACTATAGACCAATATCTCTCATAAACACAGACAGAAAAATCCTCAATAAAATATTATCAAGTGGAAACCAACAATGTATAGTAAAACTTATACACCAAGACCAATATTTATTCCAGGTATGCAAGCCTAGCTTAACATTGGAAAATCAATTAATGTAATCCACTATATCAACAAACTAAAGAAGAAAAACCATATGATCATGTCAATTGATATAAAAAAGAAGACATTTGGCAAAATTTAACACATATTTATGATTTTTGAAAAGCCCTCAGCAAACTGGACCACTATCTTACAACAAATACAAGATAAAATATCAATTCAAAATATATTAAAGACTTGAATATAAGGCCTGAAATCATAATAAAACATTTAAAAGAAAAAGTAGGGAGTAGATTCTTGACATTGGTCTTTTCATTTTCCTGCTGATTAATGATGTTGAGCACTGTTTCTTATACCTATTGGCCATTTGTATATCTTCTTTGGAAAAATGTCTTTTCAGGTTACCTGTCCATTATTTTTTTTTGGGGGGGGGGGGTTGATAACAAAAGCAAAGGCAACAGAAACAAAAATTAAAATGTAGAACTACATCAAACTAAAAAGTTTCTACCCAGCAAAGAAAACCATCAACAAAATGAAAAAGCAATTTATGGAAAGGGAGAAAAATTTTGCAAATTACATATCCAACAAGGGGTACATGTCTAAAATATGTAAAGAACTCATGCAACTTAATAGCAAAAATACAAATAACTCAATTTAAAAATGGACAAAGGAACTGAATAAAAATTTTCAGTTCCTTGCCCAACAGGTTCATGAAAAGGTGCTCAGCATCAGTAATCATTAGGGAAATGCCCATTAAAACCACAATGAGATATCATCTCACTCCTGCCAACCCAAAACTGTTTATCCAGCCCTGGCTTGCCTTTCCCACAGAATCCCCAATAAAGATTATAGCTGAAGATCTCCCCTTGCTCCTGCTTCTGCCTCTACTCTGGGAGCTCCAATCAGGCCTCTGTTCACCAGGTCTACTGTTTTGCAGTTATACAAATAAAATAATATTTTAATGGGCTGCCCATCCATTTCTATTCTACTGTCCTGTGATCAATTGACCTTCACCAGAGATTCCTGGGGATCAGAAAGTTCTGGTTCTGATGCCAGCTCTGTTGTCTAGTGTGGTACCTGCATAACCACCTTCTGGTTTCCACAATCAAAATAGAGAACACATTTCAACTTCAACATCATGCACTAACTCCTCAGCCTATGGAGAATAAACACTATAGGACTTCACAAAAGTGATGATGTGTCTTTTACTGGTATATTTATCAATGGTACATAATCAGTATATGCACATTAAACATGGTAAATCCATTCCACCATTCTCACATCCAAAGAGTTGAGATTTCTTCCTCTATGTAATACCAAGGGAAGGCTGGCACCTCAACTCCATCTAGCACTAAAACAAGCAACCAGTTGGAACCACCCCCCACCATTTGATTAGCACATCTAATCCAGAATGCTTGTAAAGAATATTTAATATTATATTCTTTCTACCTTTATCTAGATACACGAGAATTCACTTTTACACCAGTTTTTAGACTTAGAAGGTCTATAACTTGGAAGTCTTCCAGTGATCTTCCCAGATGTTACTTGATTCGCAACTGTTTCACAATTGTTGGCCAATACAGTTGACCAACAGGTGCATGAAAAGATGTTCAACATTACCAGTCATCAGAGAAATGCAAATCAAACTCCAATGAGATATCACATGTTAGAATGACTATTATCTAAAATACAAGAAATAACAAGTGCTGGGGAGGATGTGGAGAAAAGGAAGCCCTTGTGCACTGTTGGTGGGAATGTAAATTGTGCAGCCATTGTGGAAAACAGTATGCAGGTTCTTCAAAAAAACTAAAATTGAAACTCCCACATGATCTGGCAATTTAACTTCTGAGTATTTAATCTGAAGAAAACAAAAACACACCCTAGCCAGTTTGACTCAGTGGATAGAGTGACAGGCTGTGGACTGAAGGGTCGCGGGTTCAATTCTGGTCAAGGGCACATGCCCGGGTTGCGGGCTCAATCCCCAGTTGGGGACGTGCAAGAGGCAGCCAATCAATGATTCTCTCGAATCTTTGATGTTTCTATTTCTCTCTCCCTCTCCCTTCCTCTTTGAAATTGATAAAAATAGAAAGAAAGAAAGAAAGGAAGGAAGGAAGGAAGGAAGGAAGGAAGGAAGGAAGGAAGGAAGGAAGGAAGGAAGGAAGGAAGGAAGGAAGGAAGGAAGGAAGGAAGGAAGGAAGGAAGGAAGGAAGGAAGGAAGGAAGGAAGGAAGGAAGGAAGGAAGGAAGGAAGGAAGGAAGGAAGGAAAGGAAGAACACTAACTCAAAAATATATCTGCACTCCCATGTTAATTGCAGCACTATTTACTAGCAAAGACATGGAAACAACTTAAGTGTCCATTTGTGGATAAATAAAATATGGTACATATGTACAATGAAATATTATTGAGCCATAAAAGAGGATGAAATCTTGCCATTTGTAACAACTTGTATGAACCTCGAGAGCATTATTATAAGTGAAATAAGTAAGACAGAGAAAAACAAATTCCATATTATCTCTCTTATATGTGTAATCTAAAACAAACAAGAAAAAGAAGAACAACCAAGCTCAGATATATAGATAACAGATTGGTGATTTCCAGAGGCAGCAGTTGGGTAGGTGAGTGAGAAATGGGTGAAGAGGGTCAAAAAGGTAAAAAGAACAAAAAAGACGGTTTATTCCCTATTTCAAAGTAAAAATGTATTTGCATATGTGTATACATTTTTATATGCACACATATTCTTGATCTTAAAAAAAAACAACACCACAACTTAGTTGGATTTTCACAATCTTCATCCCCAACCAAAACATACACACACACACACACACACACACACACACCAGACTCGCCTATTTTCTTGAAAATCAGTTGCTTGCAATCATTCCTAGTGCCATTTAGGTATCATTCAGGTTGTTGTCATAGGAAAACAACAAACAGTATTAACTCTAACTGATTAGGTATAAAAAATTATTAAGATATCACATGCCTCATAGAAATCTTGGGAAGGCTGGAGAATGAGGTTTAGGGATTCGCTTTCAGGAACAATGTCTGAAATCACGGTGCAGACCTGGTGAGGATGCCTCTGGCCATGACCGCCAGGCATTAGGTGCTACATCGTGCTCCACAGAGACCGCCAATCTGGTTCATGCGCACTACCCTGAACACTGGAGCTTTCGCTGCTCCAGGACCTCTTCCTGAAACCCTCACTTTCCTCACAACCCTTGCCAGTTTCTCGAGTAGAAAGTAGGACTAACCTCTCCCCCAGGCGTGTAAAAGAATTCCCAAAATCATAGCGAAGGAGTTCAGACACTGGGTCCCCCCAAAAGCAAGAAACCTGCCCACTGCAGGACATTTTCCTATGCATGTAATAGGTGCCAAATAAAAACTCATAAAAGAAGTCCACACGTACCCATTGAAGACAGAAAATACACTAAGTTTCTTTCTATTCTACTTTTAGAAAGCCACATACATTTTTCCTTCTGTGCAATTTGTTTGTTCCTGGCATAGAAGCTTGATTTTTTAATATGATTTTATAATTCACAGAATGTTATAGTTTTAAGGGACTTGAGAGATTAGCAAAGCCTACCTTCCATTCCAAGTGGTCTTCTAAAGAATTGCTGATAGGTGATTAACGGTTATTGATCAAACTAGCTAATTTGACAAGAGCATTATCTGTTGTCCCAAAGCAACCTATATTTTTCTGTTTCTTGGTTCTTTCTTATACTGAGTTGAAATTTAATTTGCTATAATTTCCACCTGTATGCCAATTAGCTCTTTAAAGTAACAGAGAACACATTTACTTCCCCTTTTCCAAATCATCATTTCCAATATGGGAAGACAGCTTTGACTCCACCCCACCTCCCCCTCAATACCAGGCTTAACATCTTTATTTCCCTCCAACCCTTCTCATGTGACAAGATTCCAAATTTCCATCTTTGTTGGTTGTACTGTGTGAAATCCCATCAGACTGTCAATACCCCATAAACTGGTACAACCCTATTTTGGAGACTACAGGAGGTCCTCGGGTTATGTGGAAATCCATTCCTACCACGTGACACACGCAATTTTCGCCATAAGTCGGAACCCACCTACATAAACACCTACATCACTCACATGGAGCACATACACAGCAGTAATGAAGTGAAACAGTAAAAAAAAAATTTAAAGAAAGATAAGAATTCCTGACCTTTACTTGTGGTAAATAAATAATAAAAAACATAAAGCACATATGTACATACATCAAAATGACAGAACTATATATATATAGCGACGTAACCACGAAACAACATACCCCGAGGACTGTCTGTAATACTAAAATCTATTTTTGATATATTCATGCCCCTTTTTACAGGACTCTAGTCAATCCTGAACTCTTATTGCACTAAAAGCACTGGATTGTATGTGCTATGTTTTAAGATGAAACAAAACCTCTTAACTTTCCTGGACATTCCTTTGCCTCCCCAGGTGCTTTGTGTTGCGTTGTTTATTTTGCGTCTTACCACATGCTCCAGGAACAGTGGCTTCCTGAGGAAATCGAATCCCATATTTCTTTTCCTAAGGTAACCTCATAGCTTGAGAGCTAAATTAGAAGGCTCACGGGGAACATCTGCAATGGCTTCTTGGTCAACATCTGCAATGTGCTAGGCATTTAATACACCCGAGGAAGTGAATGGAGAAAGAAAACAATAAAGTTTTGTGTCTGAAAAGCTCTAAGAGAAAATATCTTTGGTTTGTTTTTCTTTTGTGGTGCTTTTATTGTGCTTTGTTTTGTTTTTAGTGATTCTTGGTTTGCAAAGTTAGAGAAACATGATGAAATGTTAATATCTGTGAATGCTGAAGTGGGGGGGAAGAAATAAGAGTAGAAATTGGAAGAGAAGAAGATAAACTTGTTATTATAGCAAAGTCTTGATAATTTTATAATTGACTTCAACAAACCTACACTTAGAAAGATTGAATTCCACTTGAAGATAAACATATCAGAAATGAACAAATCTCTTCCAGGTTTCAGACGTGAATTGGTAACTTAAATAGGACATTGAAATTCTAACTCTAATGCTTGTTTAGCTTCTGGGTAAGGAGTCTTTTGTGTTTTATTTATAACTAGAGGCCCGATGCATGAAATTTGTGCAAGAGTAGGCCTTCCTTACCCCGGCTGCCGGCACCAGCTTCCCTGTGGAACCTGGGACCCAGGCTTCCCTCCAGCCTCTGGCAGGCACTCGGGACCCCAGCTTTCGCTCGAAGCCCCGGCTTCATCAGGAAGGTCATCCAGAAGGACGTCCGAAAGGATGTCCGGTCTAATTAGCATATTATGCTTTTATTATTATAGATTATAGATGGTTGATGTTGATCAAAATCTTATTTAAGCTCTAACCGGTTTGGCTCAGTGAATAGAGCGTCGGCCTGCGGACTGAAGGGTCCCAGGTTCAATTCTGGTCAAGGGCATGTACCTTGGTTGCGGGCACATCCCAGTAGGGGGTGTGCAAGAGGCAGCTGATTGATGTTTCTCTCTCATCGATGTTTCTAACTCTCTATCCCTCTCCTTTCTTCTCTGTAAAAAATCAATACAATATACTTTAAAAAAAACACACACAACTTATTTACAATGACTCAAAACCAGTTCCTAAAATTTTGTGGGTAAATATGCAAAACTTTACTTCCATTTCTCAAATATATAGCAGACACATAGTACTAACCATGAGCCAGATATTGTTCTAAATATATAATATTTATAGACAATATATTTATATATAAATATTTTATATATAATACATGTGTACACATATACATATGTATAATTAATACACTTATAAACTCATTTAACCTGAAACACAGAAGTACAGTAACTTGCCCAAAGTCACAGAGCTAGTGACTGACTGGTGGAGCTGGAATTTGAACCTCAGGTGACTCACCCTAGAATCCATGTTCTGAACTGAAAAGTGTTTTTAGGGGTGAAATAGGCAGGTTTAGGAAATTTTAGAAAATTAAGAGGTCCATGGGAAAAAGCATAGGGCTACAGAGCTGCAAAGGGTACATTTCCATAGAATAAGGGGACTGGAAGCTGCAGAAGGGTGTACATTTACAGATTAAAGGGAAGGAAGCCCCTCATTCAAAGAGAGAAGAAGAAAGCCCAGAGGGAATAGGGAAACAAAGAGGGAGGAGGGGAGGAGGAGAGGAGGAAAGGAGGGGAG
>NW_005360124.1:1288918-1303410 GCF_000412655.1 Myotis brandtii | reverse complement strand
GGAGGAGAGCCTCCCACATGACCTCTGGAGTTACTATAGTAACCAAATCAGAAGGGGATAGTGACCAATCAGAGGGGATATCAAGGCACAAAGAAATGCAGCCTTTATAAACCGTAGGAAAAAGGGACTCAGGGGGGACTCTTTCCCCCTCACCCACGTGGGAGTCTCTGCTTGTTTCTCAATAAATTTCCACCTTTGCTATACCACCTTTCGTCCGTGGTTTCTTTCTTTGACTCCACCGGACAAGAGCCCGGGAGACCATCCTGCCCAGGGAAACACTGCATGTTCCCAGTCCAAATTTCCCGTATCAGAACCATTACACTCTCTTGTCTCTCAGGCAGTGGAACAAATCTTAATATATTCACCCAGTTGTAAAGAAAAATGGCAGGCTGTCCAACTTTTCAGTCCCTGAGAAGATGGCCTTGCAGTGTGCCCTTCTTAAAAAACAAAAGAAGGTGGGAATTTTACAATGCTGAGAGAAAGGTGTGTGCCAGTTTCCTTTGCCCCGGGAGTACTGAGGAGAGCTACGTAAAGCTGCATCTGATGCTACGTTCAGGCTCCTCTGGGCTGAGGACACGTCTTTACAGTTTTCAGGTTGCCAGTTAATGACTTCCATTTTTCCAGACTTGAGACATATGTCACTCCAGAGCATCTCACCTAGCCATAACTCTTTATAGTAGCCATCTCAAGTTGTAAGTTAAATAACAAGTTCTCAAGCCATATAACTAACTTAAGATGTCTTTCAGGGGTAAAGCCACATATATGTGCGCTGATTTGTCCCAATGGCCAGACAAAAAGGGCACCATATTGACACCATAAAATATATTTTCTCTTCCTGCCTGTTGTGCAATATATACCCCAGTTCCAGTGTAAGAGCCCAGACGGCAATGTGCTCTGCTTCTCGTCATAAATACCAAACAGAGCCTTGGGGAAAAGAGCACTAGGGGTCAAATTTAATCTAGAAAAGAATGAATGAAGTAAATAATGAAATTTTTAAGGGTTACTTAAGGGCTTTTCTTTGTCCCCAAGAACTATTTTATGATAAGACCCAGAGGAAGACTAAGCTTCAGGTTTAAACCAACTGATATCTTGCATCAGCATCCTTGTTGGAACATAGAAGATGGACAATGGACAGGAGGGATACCAATCCCCAGTGTGCATGGCCAGCATTTCAGGGTGTGTCACCAGCCTGTCCACATGCTAGCTGAAGAATGCATGCCACATCTCTGCTCCTGGTCTCTTATCTCGCTAGCTTACCAAGGTCCCATTGCTCCTCTCTGCTCCATCCCCGACCTCTACTTTCGATAGTGTGGGAAACTAAAGGTCTAACCTTTCTCAGGCTCAGGATTTTGTAAGCAATTGCTTGATACTTGAACTTGACCTTTTCTTTCTCCACTGTATTTTCATTTAGTTTGAAAGCTCTTTCCTGGAAATCTTTGCTCCAATACCTGATCAATTTATACATAATAATACCATCAATTTTTACAAATTATTGTTCCATATTTCTGGTTGATGGTATCAACTTAACACACTTACTCTATTATACCCCATTCAGTAAATATCAGAATAGCTGACAATCTTAAACAGTGTTAAATCTACAGTGTGTTCCCATTAAAGTATTAGAAGTGGTTGGCATCATGTGACAATCTAATTAAAAACAAGGTATATAACTATAGATACTGAAAAGAAAAGAAATTTAAGTCATTCTCTGAAATTTTCAATTACATTTCTGGCATTAGATGAGAAACTTAATTAACTTTTGCCTTCAAGAAGTTTAATTTTTGTCAGCCTCTGGTGAGTTCAGAAGTGCTTGGGGGAAGAGACTGATACAGTATTTCCAGAATAAATAAAGGAAGAAATCTCTCTTGAAAATTCTAAAGGGAATTGGGAGAGAAGGTAATGCTTTTGCAGGAAAAGAAAGGCAGCAGAGAAGATAAAATAAGATGGCCCTGAGTTCGTTAAAGTGGTGGAGGACCCCAGGGTGGCCAACCACATCTGGCTTCCTTGCAAGCTCTGAGAGGCAATGAAGGGGAGGGGTACACCTAAGAATTCCAAGACTTCGGCAAGATGTTTCCTGTCCCCAAGCATACCTTAGAATCAGCAGAGCCCCTGAAAGTCAGACCACTTGTGTAGACTTGGCCACTGAACATCAGTTTCATATAAGACCTAGCCTTTCTCAATAGGGATTTTTGCATGATTCTGGAAGAGGGTGGGGAAAAAGTTTTAACAACCCCTGAAGTTACATTTGGATTAGCCCTGTGGAATGAGGGCTTGGAGTCAGATGTGATTTGATTTCAGATAAGTAAATTTCATGACAGGTATTTCATGCATACCTGCTTTTGCAGACTAAGATTCATACCCATGTACTTCATCTCTTTTCTATTCTTCACTTTGTACAACTAAATAATTAATTGCCTTGATAGCCTATTAGTATGTCTTTCTTTAATTGTTAAACATGTGTTAATAATTCAAAAATCTACTGGTGACCTTCCAACACTCTTGTGATTTTTGCAGGTCTCAGAGCTGTTTGAACAAGGTCTATCACTCCTGAATCCACGGCCAGCTAAAAGCTTTCTGGTTTTGTCCTCTCTAGAAGGCATCCTGCTTGCCAATAAGGTCTTGGGGTTAAACGGAAGACAGAGTTCAAGGATTTTGAAGCTCTGATTCAATTAGAGTAAATAAGTGTAAGAGAATCAGATATGTCATTGCTGAGTGCATTCACCCAGACCTTAGGGACATCTCTCTCTTTTTTTCTTTTTAGCTGGAGAAGTCTATCTTCAGTGAAATCTCACTCTTGGGATTAGGGGTTGCACTGAACCCCACTAAACCTTTTTTAAAAATATACTTTAATTGATTTCAGAGAGGAAGGGAGAGGGAGAGAGAGATAGAAACATCAATGATGAGCAAGAATCATTGATCGGCTGCCCCCTGCACACCCCACACTGGGGATCGATCCTGCAACCTGGGCATATGCCCTTGACCAGAATCAAACCTGGAACCCTTCAGTCCACGGGCTGATGCTCTATCCAACTGAGCCAAATGACCCAGAGCCCCACTAAACCTTTTTACTCAATGCAATCCCCATTCCAAGCAGAAATAGGTGAGAATGAATGAGGAATGTGGCTACATATAAGCTTCCCATGGATTGGCTCTCTGTTTCCTTTACCTGTCTTCTCCCACCCATGCTCTGTTCTGCTAGTGTGATAGAGTGGTAGTTGAGCTTGGAAGTTGAACAGTCCTTCCTTATGCTACAAATTCTTAATAGAATTCCAAACACTGGGTTGTCTGGAGTGAGTCTACCCACTTCAGTAGAGATTCTTCAGATTTAAGTCTTTCTGGGTGTTGAGTCTTTGTCATACGCATAGATTATACAGTTTTAAGGATGTAAACGTACCTTAAAAGTTAATAAAACAAAACTCTACCTTACAAATAAAGAAATTAAGGACACGAATCTTGTCCATGACCAATTAAGATGGTTAAGGAGAAAACTGGGGCATGGATCCATGTCCCCACTGGTGCCATCTCCATAACACTGTCTCTTCAAATAGTCAAAAATAATTCTACTTTGTTTCTACCCTGTTCTCTGATTCTCAGAGATTTGCTTTTTTTGCCTGCGTCTAATTTTTTCTGTGGCATTTTGGGAGCCCTCCAGGAACTGTGCATCAGCAGGAAGATTATTTTAAGCTGAAAAATCTCAGTATTCTGCAAGATCTGAATATCATTAATTTCCATATGTTCTGAGAGCTATTACATGTTTTTCATGTGTTTTTATCCTTGGTATTCCCTTCATGTGTTCTCTGCTGACTGGGACAGTTTCACCTATGCAGGTAAAATGTTCTGTTGCTTTAGTGCTCTTTTGTTCTTAAATGATATTTGACATTTGACATCTGGGTTCTATGTCTGCTGTATAAATGGCTCTGAGCAAGAGTCAATTTGCTGCTTTCATAAACTCTTTGTCAGCCTTTGAAGCTGGGACATACAGTATTACTCACTTGTGATGCCATTGCTCTCGGCAGAGTTTTAGAAATTAAATATCCTAAATATTCATGAGGAAGAACATTTTTGTCAAAGACTAAAGATAACCAAAATTAGTTGTGGCACTGGCTGCTGACATGAAATGATACCTAATTCTGAGGGTCTCTCCAAAAGCTTGGTTCTCATCTACTGAGCGGTTAGAGTACCAGCATTCAGCATTAGCACACATCACATGTGACCTCTTGGCTAACAGAGTACCATGCTCCTAACAGGATGCCAGAGCTGTTAAACAGGCCTGATATTTTCCCGAGAAATAATCAGAGACTTTAGGGACAGACGTACACACCAAAGAGGCAATCAATTCTTATCTCAAGGACCTCTGAGGGTGAATGGAGAGAGGCGATTTCAAGAATCTCTAACTGAAATCAGTACTTCAAAGACATATCTGAACTCCCATGTTCATTGCAGCATTATTCACAGTACCTAAGACATGGAAACAACCTCAGTGTTTGTCAATCGATTAATGGCTACAGAAAATGTAGCATATATCAAAGGAATATTATTCAACTATAAAAAAGAAGGAAATCTTCCCATTTGTGACAACATGGAGGGACTTGAGGGTATTAGGCTGAGCAAAAAAAAGTAAAACAAACAAAAAAGACAATACTGTATGAGCTCATTTATACACGGAATCTAAAAATGCCAAACTCATAGAATGGTCAGGGGCTGGAGGATGGGAGAAATGGAGAGATTTCAGTCAAAGGATCCAAATTTCCAGTTATAAGACAAATAAATTCAGCATAATAACTATAGGTAATAATACTGTATTAGATACTTAAAAGTTGATAAGAGAGTAGATCTTAAATATTCTCACCACCAAAAGAAAGGGTACTTATGTGAGGAATGTAGATGTTAACTAACTTCACTGTGGTAACCAATTTGCAAAATATATCAATACATCATATTGTACACCTTAAACTTACACAATGTTATATATCAATTATATCTCAATAAAGCTGAGGAAAAAAATAAAAAGGAAAAAAAGAAAGGAACACTTTCTTCAGGGGGAAAAAATTCTTAATGAAGGCTGTACCGTGTAACCAAGTAACCACATGACAATGGCAAGATATCCTTGCAGGAAGAGCACATGGTGAAGCCTTTAAGAGCCTGAGATGCAAACCCCTTTGGTACAAGATACAGTGGGCCAGTGGTCACATTTCCTGCCAAAAGCTCATGTTCATGTTTCTGGCCTAGAAAAGATGCAGCTCAGATGAAGTTAAGACAAAAAAGTGTCCTGATTCTCCTACATGAACCAACAAACTTCTTTTCAAAAGTGTTCAATAGTTAGTCCTTGACTGTATACAAGAATTTGTGTAATGAATATCAATTAAGAGTTCGTGGTATTGCATTAGCCTATTTGGCTCAGTGGATAGAGCATCAGCCTGAGAACCAAAGGGTTCGGGTTTGATTCCGGTCAAAGCATGTACCTCGGCTGCTGGCTCCTCCCTGGCCCAGGCCCTGGTCGAGGCTCGTGCAGGAGGCAATCAATCGATGTTTCTCTCACATCAATATTTCTCTCTGTCTTTTCCTCTCTCTTCCACTCTCTCTAAAAATCAATGGAAAATATCCTCATGAAGATTTTTTTAAAAATAGTTAGTGGTCTATAGAAAGACTCACCTGCTGGTAAATTAATATATATTCTTTTCTCATTGGGTAATGAACGTGTAGTCCCTCACTACATTTTTAAATTTGAATTGCCTAGGAGCCTACTACTAAAACTAGTATTGAACTGTAATAGCTATTATTAGCCTAGGTTTTTCATTTCATATGATAAGTTTTCATATTTTATCCCTGTTATATGAGTCTAATTACTTACCTTTATTTTATTGTATGCCATCACAAAGCTGCCTTAGAAAAAAAGTACAGTCTAAATAATAAATACATTTAAAAATAATAATGACAATCTAGACCAGTGTTGGCGAACCTATGACACCCGTGTCAAAGGTGACACACAAACTCATTTTTTTGGTTGATTTTTCTTTGTTAAATGGCATTTAAATATATAAAATAAATATCAAAAATATAAGTCTTTGTTTTACTGTGGTTGCAAATATCAAAAAATTTCTATATGTGACACGGCACCAGAGTTAAGTTAGGGTTTTTCAAAATGCTGACATGCCGAGCTCAAAAGGTTCGCCATCACTGATGTAGGCAGATCTATTGACCCTAACTTACTTTGGTTGTTTATGTTCCACACACTTTGGTCCATGAAATAAGTCAACCTAACAGGGGCCAGTGGGGTGGTTGCTGCAGGAGTCCCACCCAGCCAGCAAGGGAAATGAGTGAAAAGGAAGAGAGAGCGAGACACAGATTTCCACCCAAGCCAATGTGGCTGTCGAAGCAGACATGGAACAGCCAGGTTGAACATGAGCTACTTCATCACCAGAAAAGAACTTCACATTCACCGACGTTAGAAACATCTGAAGAGCTGAAATCGCGGGAGTCTGGGTGTATCATGCTGCCCACAACGTGGGATGCATCCAACAGAGTGATGTTCACAGATACAACAGAGAAAGACAAGGTGTTGGCAGCCACTTCAGCTGTTCTTATCACAGACATGATTTCTGCTTGGAATAATCTGAAATTTTCAGAGTCCTGATTTCTTCCTTCCTTTTTTCCTTTTTAGCTTCTTTTTTTTTCTTCTTCTTCTACTTCACTTTTATCCCTTTTAGGGACAAAATCAAATATCAGTGAGAATAAGCTGTGGGTGGTCCATCTGAGAGCATAGTAATTGTGCAGGATTCCAGACAGACTGGCTGGTGTATTATCCCAGCATCAGGCACAATGTCAGTGCTCAATAAGGGTGTGTGGAATTGAATTGAGTCTTTTCCAAGAGGCCACAGAGATTATTGAACCCAAGTAGCAATGAAATCCACAGAACAATTGACAACATACCCATTCATTTGAGAACATCAACCAAATTTGGTGTGTGTGTGGGGGGCGGGGGGGGCGGGGGGGATTACAAATAAACCTTCCATATCTAGGCCATCCAGATGTCAGTGCTCCATACATATTCACTCATAAAGATAATTTTTGAATGGAAGAGTAAAATTCAAATAGAGCATTAAACTCAGGCAACAGAGATCTCTCTACCTTGCATATCTAGGCCATCCAGATGTCAGTGCTGCATACATATTCACTCATAAAGATAATCTTTGATTGGAAGAGTAAAATTCAAATAGAGCATTAAACTCAGTCAACAGAGATCTCTCTCTCTCTCTCTCTTTTTTTTTTTAAGCATTAGATCAAATGCATTATCTCACTTGGATTCAGATTTGTGTATATCTCAGGTTGAACAATACAAAGTGCCACAGGGAAAACAATTGCATCCCTCTGGCTCAAAATATAAAATACAATGAGAGTCATTATTAACCTGGGTAAGGCGTTTATGTCTCTTGAAAGACACCCTTTGAATGGTTTTCTCAGCCTTTAAACAAGTTAGCTCTGGTCTCCCCACCCCCACCCTTTGCTCTGTACAGTCAGGGACACAGATGGCATTACTTTTTAAGAAGAGAGCTGCCTCCAGTATTAGTCTCCCAAGCTACAAATGTGATTTAAAACCTCTCAACCAGCACTTTATCCGTGGAAGATGCATCACCTACCCCCTGAGAAGTCATGAGTGCAGTCTCCCTTTAAGGGCACTTAAAGTGGACTGGATTGAATAATCTTTGCAATTTACTAAGGCTATTTCCCTCTGGTATAGAATGAAGTTGGAGATGCAGAATGCTCAGAGAATCAGAGCAAGCCAAAGGATCTGAGGTTTGGAGAAGAGCCCACCACCATTTCCACTCCTTATAACCACCTACCTTCAAGCCACCAATGAAAGAAAAGTATCTGTGCCCACGGATCATTTGAATGATTTCTCTGAATGTGACTCATTTAGATAAAACATATGGAAACTCATTTTGGCAAAAATGAACTTGGGGGAAGGGAAAGCAGGAGGAAAGAAAAATAACCCATCGGACTAGATTACATCAAAAGCAAGGTTTTCTCAGGGTGCCTCTGCAACATTACTTCTATCCTCAACAAATTATTCCACATTTATAAAAACAGCTTATGCTCCATATAAAGACTTTAAAAAATGCTGTGCTTCTTTCATTTGGATTCAAAGGAGACAGAAGGAAATCTTTAGGCCTAAAATGTGGTTATGGTTCTAGAATTTGGAGTACTGCATTTTTTCACTGGGCTGACTCTAATCACATTAATAGGGGTCTCCATTCTCCACTTCCTTGGTGTGTGGCGTAGGTTCACCCTGTGTGACACAAGCTGTGCTCTCCAAGGACATTACCAATTGAGCCATTTGCTTGAATGGAAAAAAGGTTGTACCAACGTATAAACTAACCATGAGGATAATAACTACTGGCCCAAATGTTGTGGCTGGGCGAAGTCATTCTTATCCCCAACATGACACCTTCAGAATGCATGTGAGAGAGTACTTATTTACACACAGTGCTGTGCAGATTGCTGTGTCAATAAAGTTACACAAGTCTGGTCCGTCTGTATTTTTAGGAGCATATAGTTTCTGGGGAATACTGGTAAAGTGACAGATCTAAGCATTTTAGTGCACATCCAGGAAGAGGTTTGTGTACATTAGAGGTAGGGTGTGTAGCAAATGCTGCCAGTGCCCCTCTCATGACCCTTAGAACCTACCTTTGGGCTTTGGATGACCCCAACCAGCAATTTCCTGCATCTCTGGGTTTGAGAGCTTTTCCAGAGCCACAGGAGACCCCTCTGCCCACGTGTGCAGGCCAGGCCGGGAGAACCGGGGGCTGCCGTCAGCCGGTCAACAAAGGGAATTGGAGGATAAATACCTCAGCTCCCTCCTCTCTCGAGTAAAGTAATTCCAAGGCATGTGCTTTCTCAGCATTTTCCCACAGGATTAAGTTTCAGTCGCTCAACTTGGCAGCTAGTTCCCTAACTTACCCTTTATCGGCTGCCTTCCCATCCCTGTATCAC
Source organism: Myotis brandtii (assembly GCF_000412655.1). Classification (NCBI taxonomy): domain Eukaryota; kingdom Metazoa; phylum Chordata; class Mammalia; order Chiroptera; family Vespertilionidae; genus Myotis; species Myotis brandtii. Next base: position 1,294,419 of record NW_005360124.1, on the reverse strand, counting down.
ATCTCCCTCCTTGACAAAGAAACTCCTTGCAGTTGAATCTTTTCCCCAGGTCAGTTTCTGGAGGAACCAATTGGGACAGGGTGAGTCCATCCTCTAGATGTGGTCAGGAACTACATCCATGAGGGTCCGAATCCAGACAGAATACAGAGAGGGAAACTGTCATCTCTTCTGTGACTAAACTTGGGGGACTCGTGGATATGCTGGTGTGGCAGACACTGCAGGTCACCTGCAACTGTCCCTCCCCCCATAATCATAGAAACCAATTTGGTTTGGCTGCAACAAGCTCAGAGTAGCTAAGCCCCTCCCTTAGCCGCTGAGGATAGGCCAAGCTCAGTGCAAGTCAACCCTTGACTGTCCACTCCTGTGTACCAGTCATCTTTAGGGGAGGGCTATTGACTGAGCGCCAGCACTGAGACATAAGCAGAATCATGCTGAGGAGCTCATTTTTCTTGGAGAAAAGTAGAGGCTTCCTTTTGAACCTTCACCTTCCTTCCTGCTTGAGGCACTACTGGGAAATGCTTGGAATTACTGTAGTCATCTTGTCACCATGAGAGAAAGGTTGTTGAGTTGCTAAGCCAACCTTTGAACCTCCTACCTCCAGACTTCACTCATGAGCTAAATATTAGTCAAGGTTTCTGTGCCCTAACCCAACTTAGCCTGCTTGGATACAGATGCAGTTCTAGAACCAGCTCGATGAGGAGGGATGGCTCACAGGGGACAGGGCTCCCATGGGGCGGTGGAATGAGAAAGTCCCATATCATCCTTTTCCAGTGCATCATTCTCATAGTTCCCTTAAAAATTTAACATGACGAGTTTCCATTTCTTTCCTGGGATACTCTCCTATAAACCATCCCTATGCAATTTCAAGCTGCTTAACACAACTTAGGGTCTTAGGCCTGCTTCTGCCTCTGCCTGGACTGTTCTCCCATAGGTCCTCGTGGCACCCTCCTTCACTTCCTTCAGGTCTCTGATCAATTGCCACCTCCTCAGTGACAATCGCCTATGAAATGGAACTACCCTTGCTCTCATCATCTCCTCTCAAAGAAAGAATGGGTGGGGAAGAATGAGATTTGGCCCAGGAAGCACTAAGGTCATTACCATCACTATAATTGGTGCATTAAAGTTTATGATGTGGTCCAAAGTGGCCACGTTATGAAGAGCTGATGCTACAGGTTCATGCACCATTTAAGAGGCTGCCTGGGTCAATGAAAGGTCAGGAAGCCTATTCGCTGCCATGTTCAAGCATGATGCACACAGAGATATTGTGTCATTTTAAAGTCCCCCGAGTCGACTACCTCTAGCAATCCAGTAGTTAATATTAAGGAACCATCCTTTTGTTGGACCAAATGTCTTGGCCAGAGCTGGTCTGCTTTCCTTTTGTTTTGAGGAGATGGAGAACAATTGAGATATATGTCTTAATTGCCATATTTAAAAACTGTCACCAAATCACCTCTTTCCCCTCAGGAGGAACAAGAGAAGAAGAAAGAATAGCTCTGGGCCAATATATCTAACTCCCTCATTGAAATCTCTACGTTGATAACACAAAGCATCTCAAACTCCATATGACTGGCAGACACAATTTGGAGGTGTTAGAGGATATTTCATAACCTTCCATTTCCTGTCCCAAAATGAACTTTGAGTTTGAGGCTGAAAGATGGAATAATATCACCTTGTTAGCTAGCATCACTCACCTGAAACAGGATCCCAAAGTCTACTCATAAGAGAACTCTGAAGCACCTAACTGGAATATTCCAATAATTAGACTACAATGCCCCTTGCACTTTTCAAAATACTAGAATGAACATAAAGAAGAGCTAACCCAATAACCTCTTTTTCCAGGTGAGGAATCTAAGACCTGGAGCAAGGTCATATAGCAAGCTGGCAGCAATGCTGAGAGGTCAACCCAGTCTCATGTTTTCAGGCAGGTCCTGTTTCCGCTGGACCATGCTAGGTTCCAAGCTATGGTTGTAATGGGTCATCCACAAAGTAATAATTCTCCCTGCTTTCAGTCTCTAACTACTGTAGATTCCCTTCAGAAATGTATTTTTTCTCTCTCAGTGGGCTTGGGCTGCCATAATAAAATATCATAGACTGGTTGGCTTAAACACAGAAATTTGTTTTCTCGCAGTCATGGAAGCTAGAAGTCCAAGATCAAGGGGTCAGCAGGGTCAGTGTCTGGTGAGAGCTCTCTTCTTGGTTGCAGATATCCACCTTCTCACATGACCTTTCCTCTGTTGCAGTGATGGGAAGTGGAAGGAGAGAGGGGAGGGGAGGGAGAGAGAGAGAGAGAAAGAAAGGTCTCTCTCATCTCTCTTCTTATAAATTTACCAGTTGTATAAAATTGTTAACCTCATTTAATTTCAATTACCTCTTAAATCTTTATTTCCAAATAGAGCCGCATTGGGTTTAGGACTAAAATATATGAATGTGAGGGGAGGAGGACACACAATTCAGTCCTCAACACTTTCCCAACCTGCTACGTAAGAATCTGGTTTTATAAACCTTGAACTCCAACTAGGCATTTGAACACCATCAAATTGTATTAAGAATATCATGTATTGTTTTTAAATACAGCAAGAGCAGGAAAATTGCTACATTTATTCTTCCAGAGAAGGCAAAGTATTCAATTAACTCAACACAGCCGACCCTAATTTACTGTGTCTAAGTAAAGTGAGTCTTGAGCATCTGTTTTGTGTGAATAAGGAAAACAAACACTTTAGCGTACCACTTCTTAATTTTAATAACGTCTGGATACAATAGAGCAACTACTGTCTGTACTGATGTACTATTAAACTTGTTAAAGTGAGACTTAACACACATTGTTTTCACTGGAGACCAGGCTGCCAACTAAATACTGACCAGTTGTTGAGCTGAGTGTCTGATAGCAAGGAAGCCCGACAACAACGTCATTACTGATAAGGTTAATTTAATCAGCTACTTTTGCTAAGTGCCTATGAGTCACTCCCAAAATCTAAAACACAAACAGAAGCCAATGACCTGTCTAAAGCTAAGTCATCATAGCAGAGAAAAATAAGTTTTAGGAATCTCAGTATTTAAATCCAATCAATTCTGATTTTGAGTTCTTTTCCCTACTTGGGCATACTTTTTCTTTTTGTAGTTGTGTGGATACTCACACTATAATGAATAAAGGAGACATTTTAAAAGTATATATACAGAATGGTCAGTTTAGGGACTGGTGCAAAGGGAGAATTGCAGACTTTTGAAGCAGAGGCAATGAATTATGAAGGCAGTTCAATTAAAGGAAAGCTGGTGACTTCGAAAATATCTGTACAACCAATGGTTTCCCTTAGGGACTTTGAAATAACACCACCTGTGGCTTATGGTTCAGGGCCTGGGCATATTAATGGATAGCACTTAATCAGTCAGAGGAAAATGCTGAGTCAGAAGCTGAAGAGGAGAAGTGAAAATCCTAAGTATATCTGGAAAGTTTCCACAGAAAAAAGTCAAACTTGCTGCTAATGATGACAATGATGATGATGATGGTGATGGTGGTGATGGCAGAAATAGAAGAAGAAGAAGAAGAAGAAGAAGAAGAAGAAGAAGAAGAAGAAGAAGAAGAAGAAGAAGGAGAAAGAAAGAAAGAAAGAAAGAAAGAAAGAAAGAAAGAAAGAAAGAAAGAAAGAAAGGAAGGAAGAAAGAAAGGAAAAGATAGTGATGGTGAAAATGAGACATTTTGGGGGGCTAGCAATCTGAATCTGCGCCAGTAACCTAATGCACATTCTTCTTAGTCTATAGTCTAGTCCAGCGGTTCTCAACCTGTGGGTCATTACCCCTTTGGGGGTCAAACGACCCTTTCACAGGGGTCGCCTAAGACCATCGGAAAACACACATATAATTACATATTGTTTTTGTGATTAATCACTATGCTTTAATTATGTTCAATTTGTAACAATGAAATTGGGGGTCACCACAACATGAGGAACTGTATTAAAGGGTCGTGGCATTAGGAAGGTTTAGAATCACTGGTCTAGTCACTGCCCCTTCTTTAATTATCTGGTCTTGCAAGACTTGTTTACCTAAGTACTACTCCAATTTTAGAGAGGCCAAAAACCATGAACAATACACAACCCCCAGACAGAGTTATCAGCTCTGGTGCCAGGCCTTTAGATGTAGTCTCACGGCCCCCACCCCAACACAAGGGGCTTTTTGCAAAGCCCACAAAAGGTCCGGAAGTCCCATCCCATATTTAGGGGACAAAGAAATTAAAGGGGTATAAAGGAAAAGCTTCCTCCATATTGGTTTGCTCAGGATTTGGAAAGAAACAGCCTCCCCTGAGTCCTGTACTAGGACATGAGAAACATCTGAAAATAAATGGGTTTTTCCTGTGCCTCTAGTACTCCTGCGTATCTTTCGGTTGCCTGGTAAATTCTATAACAATAGAAAAGCTCCATTAAAGGAGTATATATGAGATACTCTAGACAAATGCACAAAAATCAAACCAAAATAGAAAAGATTCAAAATCATCAACACCAAGATCAAAAGTTGAGAATCCTTAAAAAATAATAATAATTTAAAAAAACTCCTAAAACGCCAAAAGGAACTATTTCTGTAGAAGATATTAAAGCAAAAATGCAAGCAAGTATAGAAAAAAGTGATTTAGTTTAGTTTTTTAGTTTTTAAAGTTGGAACTCCACCCTTTGCTTCGTTTTAAGTATACATAGAATGCTATGATAAGACATAGTAGCAGCAGTGCTCAAATGTACGTGATGAGGAGACAAAACTATACATGTGAGATAAACTCAGCATTTTAATAAAGCTTTGAAAAATCAATGAGAAAAATGCCCTAACCCAGTGGTCGGCAAACTCATTAGTCAACCGAGCCAAATATCAATAGTACAACGATTGAAATTTCTTTTGAGAGCCAAATTTTTTAAACTTAAACTATATAAGTAGGTACATTGTTATTAACTTAATTAGGGTACTCCTAAGGCTTTCGAAAAGCCACACTCAAAGGGCCAAAGAGCCGCATGTGGCTCGCGAGCCGCAGTTTGCCAACCACTGCCCTAACTGGTTTGGCTCAGTGGATAGAGCATCAGCCTGAGAACTGAAAGTTCCTAGGTTCGATTTTGGTCAAGGGCATGTACCTTGATTGCGGACACATCCCCAGTGGGAGGTATGCAGGAAGCATCTGATCAATGTTTCTCTCTCATCGATGTTTCTAACTCTCTATCCCTCTCCCTTCCTCTCTGTAAAAAAAATCAATAAAATATATATTTTTTAAAAATCAATAAAAAAAAGATGAGCATCCCAATAGAAAAATATAATAAAGAACATGATCCATGCCCTGACCGGTTTGGCTCAGTGGATAGAGCGTCGGCCCGCAGACTGAAGGGTCCCAGGTTCGATTCCGGACAAGGGCATGTACCTTGGTTGTGTGCACATCCCCAGTAGGGGGTGTGCAGGAGGCAGCTGATCGATGTTTCTAACTCTCTATCCCTCTTCCTTCCTCTCTGTAAAAAATCAATAAAATATATTTTTTT
>NW_005360124.1:1258571-1287674 GCF_000412655.1 Myotis brandtii | reverse complement strand
GAGCCCGGCTGAATGGAAGCCCTTTTCTGGGGTTTTGTTTAGCTTCTTATTTGCAACATAGTATATAGTTGCTTAGAGTTGCAACTGAGAGGCTGGCAAGTTAGGTGGGGAACGTTGGAGTCCGCAGTCACTGAAGCAAGCAAGCCTCCCTGTTTGCTTCAGTGCCTGGCTGCCGGCCGCCATCTTGGCTGACAGTTAATTTGCATATACTCACTGATTAGCCAATGAAAAGGGTAGCGGTCGTACGCCAATTACCATGTTTCTCTTTTATTAGTGTAGATAATGTCCTTAATAATCAAAGAAGTAAAAAATATAAATATACATAACTTTTATTTATCAAACTGACAATTTAAAAATAAATAATGGAACTAGCCCAGCTGGTGTGGCCCAGTGGTTGAGCATCAACCCATGAACCAGGAAGTCATGGTTCAATTCCTGTTCAGGGCACCTGTCCAGGCTCAATACCCAGTAGGGGGCATGCAGGAAGCAGCCGATCAATGATTCTCTTTCATCACTGATGTTTCTTTCTCTCCCTCTCCCTTCCTCTCTCTGAAATCAATAAAAACATATTTTTTAAAAAAGAGAAATAATAGAACTCACTTTTGACAGCCCTATAAACTTGACAACTGATGCAATATTTTTCTGGGTTGTTAACTTGTCAATAGAAATCAAAAGTTCTGAAATTTACATTTTATTTGGCACTGAAATTTCAAACATAACCTAAGGAATAATTGTAGATAAGCACAAAAATAAAGTTATAACATTCTTTATAACAGGGAAACAATATTGGGTGAATTAACTAAAGGACATCTGTACAATAGAATACTAGGCAGTGATTTAAAATTACATTATAAAGGTGTTTATGGACTAATTCTTAAGGTAGGTTACTAAACAATATGATCCCATATTTTATAAACATTTAATATATATGTATAACTATATGTGAGATATATTCTTAGGAAATGACTAAAAGGATATAAACTAAAATGTCAGTGGTACCTACAATGAGATCATGGATGATATTTATTCTGTTCTGTTTGCTCTTCCATAGTTCCTAAATTTTCTTCAGATAGCATGTAGCTTTTTATAACAATCCAAAATGGTATTTTTTAAATATAATTTCACAAGTTTAAAGGAAAAACCAACAGTCCAACAAGCCTGTTTCCCACCAAAGAAATGGCTTTATTTACTCTTTCCAAAGATCATGCTGCTTCTCTCTCTCTCTCTCTCTCTCTCTCTCTCTCTCTCTCTCCCCCCCCCCCTGATCTGTGCCCAACTCTGAAATAATTTCCTTCACATCATGAAAAAATTATCCGAAACCCCAAGCTCACTCTTTCAATTAACTCCCTACCTCTTCCTTACTCAATATTCAATTAACATTGAATCACTTTAAGTCTTGCTATTTTAAAACCTACTTTGCCTGATCTGTTTTTTTTAAACGGCCAGCTCTTCTTTTTACTTCTGAACCTTCCATCATCTGAAGACAAGAGGATGTTTGTAAACAAGGCCCTCGGTTGTGCTACACAGGGACCCATCACCTGCCCTCCAATGTCATTCTCAAAAGTCCAATAGGGTATAAAATAGGGTATAAAGCAGAATGGAACAACTGGGAAGCTTCCAACCTATAGCAGGTGCCGTGCCAAGGAAAGCCAGGCATGGCCTGGTATGTCATGAAAATACCAGCTGGAGGTCAAAGTAAAAATCTTTTTATAAATAAATCACCCACATAGTTGTGTAGGAAGCACCCTGCACCCCAGGCTGTGCTGCGTGGGGCTCTGGCCCCTGTCTACAGTCAGCTCCTTGTGTGACTTTGGACAAATAGTTTAATTGCTCTGGGCATTAGTTACATCATTTCTAAACCTGTGGCCTCATTTCTAAGATGACATCTACACTGATGAAAGTTCATGCCCTTTTCAACCCAAATTATGTTATTCTAAGTCTTTTAATTCTATGTTACCAATCAGTCCCTCTTAAAGTAGCTCACAGCCTAGTATCTTTACAAATAAATTTCATTGCTGTGCATACTTAGCTTATCTCACTTATCTCACAGTTTCAATATTCTTTTCATCTTATGAAAACAGATTTCTTTGGTCATTTTCCTCTGGTTTCTCTACCCTTCATTTTCTTCTCTATCCCATCCATTTTCCCACATTGATTCAGGCTGATATGAGTCCGTTATTTATCTCTGCATTTTAACCTGAGAAAAGTTAGTCAGTTGAAATGCTTTGATCTATTACAACTATTATATATGTTGCTATTTCAAGGTTTAAAAAAGAGGGTGGGGGAGAAGCAGTCAGAAAACAGAAGAGCAAGAATAATAAGAGATGTCACTTAGGTGGCCCAAGAATGGGACTGACTTTCTCTAAAGTTTGTAAACCAAACAAAGACCATCCCCTTGACTTCCTGATCAACACAAATCAGATCAATACTAACTCTGAATGCTGGTGAGGGTGTGGCTCACTCATACATCACTGCTGGGACTGTACAATGGCACAGCCACTCTGGAAAAGAGTGGGGCAGCTTCTAATAAAACTAAACATACACTTACCATATGGCTTAACAATTCTACTCTTGGGCATTTATGCCACAAAAATGGAAGCTTATGTTCACACAAACACCTGTACCTACATAGATGCTTATTGCACTTTGTCCACAAGGTCCCAAAACAGGAACCAAGTGAAATGTCCTTCAGTGGGTGAATAGTTAAAGAAACTATGATACATCCAAACCATGAAATACCACTCTGTGATAAAAAGGAAAAAACTATTGATACATGCCACAATTTGGATGAACTTGAAGGAAGATACACTTCATTTTTTTAAAAATCTCAAAAGGTTATATCTCCATGATTCCATTTACACAACATTCTTGAAATGACAAAATTATAGAGAGGAACAAGCGATGAATGGCTGCCAGGGCTGGTGGATGAGGGGGAGAAGGAAGTGGCTGTGGCTAAACAGGGTAGTACAAGGGATCCTTGCAAAGGCATTGTCCTGTGTCTCCAAAGTGGTGGTGGCCACACAAATCTATGCAGGTGATAAAATTTCATCAGACTAAATACACACAAATGGATGCATTAAAACTGGTGAACTGCAAATAAGGTCACTGAATTTTGTCAATATCATCAATAAAAATTTCCTGGTTTTGATACTGTACTCTAATTATGAGAGAGAGAGAGAGAGAGAGAGAGAGAGAGAGAGAGAGAGAGAGAGAGAGAGAATTAATGCTAACAGCACATATATGGACAATAAAGAGCTAGAATCAACTTACAGTATTGACTTTTTCCTGTAAAGGCTTTTTTTATCGAATGGAAATGCAAATCTCTCCTAGAGTCCACATTCCCTGAAATTTTAAATGACTCCTAACTTGAGGTGTTCTATTTTGTGGTGGTTGTCATGGTGATGTTTAAAGAGAAGAACTATAAAGTGCTATACAAAGATCCTATTTTCTCGAGTAGCTGGAGTAGCATTTCCTTAGTGCAGCGTATGCCATTGGCCCCCCACCCACATGACTTGGCCAACCTCAGAGGTTACCTGCACACAGAAAATGCCAGGGGGTTGACACTTTAGGAACAGCCCTCAAGCAATAAAGGACAAGAGTTGGTGGGTAACACTGCATCTCCCTCCCCAGCGGTGGGATGAACCTGGGGTGCAATCTACACCGTCTCTCACAGGATCCCCAGCAGGATTGGACCTCAGTTGCCCACAGCAGTAATCTGTTCATGATCACAACTGTTATTGGCTCTTTCTTCTTTCCTGTCTCACTCTCCCCCCTCCCTCATTCCATCTCTCAAACAAACCACTTGAACTCAACTCCTTGCCTCAGGGTCTGCTCTTGGAGACCTGGCTGCAGACTCCAGGGCCTGGTTTCTGACTGAGATTTTACTTTCCCTCATGGATACCAAACTCAAAAAGAGACTTCCACAAACTTTATGGGGATTTAACGGCATACAATTTGTTTATTGAAGACTAATGACAATGCCCTCAGGTAAAGGCAGTCTCAGACATTTCTGCAGCTTCTCTCCTATTTGCCTGGTAACAAATATGGGCATTGGCCACTAGGCTGTTTGTCTAACAATGAGCTAGAAAGCCTTCTTCACACAGGTTCCATTTGCTGAAGCAAATCTGCATTCAGTGCCCACGTCTTTAGAAAGCTGCCACACTTGTGCTCTAGATTCTAGAAGCAGACCATCTGGACCCACAAAACCCAGTAGTCCCATCCAAAAGGCTGAGTGTCAGCCAGTTTCCAAGAGTACACCAAAGTGACTTAAGAAAGTCAACTTACAGCAAACTCAGGTCTGCAAGATGAAGAAAGTGAAAGGATGCTTCAGCATACAATTTGTTTATTGAAGACTAATGACAATGCCCTCAGGTAAAGGCAGTCTCAGACATTTCTGCAGCTTCTCTCCTATTTGCCTGGTAACAAATATGGGCATTGGCCACTAGGCTGTTTGTCTAACAATGAGCTAGAAAGCCTTCTTCACACAGGTTCCATTTGCTGAAGCAAATCTGCATTCAGTGCCCACGTCTTTAGAAAGCTGCCACACTTGTGTTCTAGATTCTAGAAGCAGACCATCTGGACCCACAAACCCAGTAGTCCCGTCCAAAAGGCTGAGTGTCAGCCAGTTTCCAAGAGTCCACCAAAGTGACTTAAGAAAGTCAACTTACAGCAAACCATGGTCTGCAAGATGAAGAAAGTGAAAGGATGCTTCGGGATCCTGAAGATCATGCTAAATATGACCCACCTAGACCAATAACCAGCTATAGTCCTGGTAATTAGCATCTTTAATCACTGTTCTCTGAATCTTGGCTGGTATCAAAGCTACTGGTACCATTTTTCAGTGGTTCTGCTATAAATATGTTTATGTCTGTGTGTGGCTAGTTAATTAGGCAAATATTTAAATACTAGAGGCCTGATGCACGAAATTCGTGCAAGGGGTCCGGCCCTTGCAGCTGCAGCAGCTTGCCTTGGCCATTGAAGCCCAGGCTTTGTCCTGAAGGTTGTCCAGAAGAACGAACATCTGGAAGGTCGTTCGGCTGTCTGGTCTAATTAGCACATTATGCTTTTATTATTATAGATACTTTGAAAGACTTGGAGATAGAGTAGCTGAGAGGAAAATAGAATGGGAGTCTGAATATTTAGAACCCAGCTCTGCCTGGGCCTAGCAAGTAAGGGAGGAGATATTTTGGCCATATCCCGTGGACTTGTTAGGTCTCTGTTTACTTATCAGCAAAATAAATGGTTTGAATTAGAAGAGAAAGAAAAACCAAGCTCTGTTGCAGCTTGACAAGTCTGTAATTCTAGATAGCATTTTTGTTTTGTAGAAATGGGATCCACTAACCATATTACTATCCATTCACTGATTCATTTAACATCTACTGAGCATCCTCTATGTAGCAAGCACTGTGTAAGGAACACCAAAACATCACCATGCACGGACAAAGGCCGGCCACAGCCTCTGGCACAGCTCAGATTCTTACTTCCACATTCCCGCCAAGTTGGCTTCATTTGTTCCACATGCAATGTCCCAGAACCCAGTGTCCACCAGACTAAGCTTGTCCCCAAGCACTCCAACAAGATAGATAAAGCCTCAGTCTATACGTTCACAGTGGCAGGCAATAGGAGATGGATGTCACCAGGAATTGCCCACCCACCAAGATGATGCACAATAGCAAATTGCCCCAACAGGAAATCGGGGTACTCAAAGGAAGAGAGGAATTTGGATGCTGGATGACACATGTCCTCCACATCTGCCTCCCTGAGCTCTCTGACACACCCAAGCAAATGCGTATGTGCATTGGAGGAGAAGAAAGGAACCATACCCTTCATCCAGCTCTCTAGTGATTCTGGTTTAGGCAGAGGGAAGTGGAGTCCTGGGGTCTTTCGCACTCGTGGACAGATTGGTTTCCACTTCGTTCTTCATGATGTTCTCACCTGAGACATAGCTGTGAAAACGCTACCCAAGACTCTGGACAATAGACGGGGATCACCTTTCTGGCTCTGACTGTCAGGATATTGTCACCACCACATCCTCAAAGAGATCAGCTGAGGAAATGGTCAGGGTGATACTCAGGATAAGGGTGCCATTCAGTGCCCAGGTCATGGGGTGCTTGGGGAGCTTCCCAGTATTTTGTGGATGAACACCACTGGCTGTGCTGGCCCCACTCAGCAGTGGGCTCAGCCTCCTCTGACTGGGGGCATCAGGCTGCCACAGATCCTCATACTTAGCGCTGGAAGTCCTGATTCCACTACTGCTCTTTGCTCCACCTCCTCTCTCACTAACTAAATAACTGGAGTCATTGGAAGGCTTATATAAAAGAACCTTTGACATTGCTCAACCCTCAAGCAATTAAACCTAAAATTGGTACAGAAATGCAAAGGACTTAGAATAACCAAAATGAGTTTGAAAAATATGTCAAAAATGATAAAATTATACTTTTCAAGTGTGTGGTTTATTTTAATTATATCTCTACAGAACTTTTTTTAAGAAGGAAAAACACCATCTGGATATCGTAAACATCCCAGATATAGGCCCGTGCAAAGACTTGGCCATGACATCATTATGACCGTGCCCCTCCCAAGCCCCACCCACCCTCAAAAGTAAGCACTATTCTGGTTGTGGCGGTTATCATTCTCTTGCTGGTTTTAAAAATATGCTTACTATATTTGTAGCTTAATTCTGTCCGTTTTTTTACTTTTGTATAAAGAAAGTCACATTCAATACATTCTTCTGTGTCTTGCTTTTCTTGTTCTATTGTTTGTTAGTAACATTCTTGCATGTTGATGTATGTAGTAGTAGTACATTTACTTCCACTGCTGTGTAGTATTCTAAAATGTTTTTATTCACTCTGGTCTTAAGGGATATCTGTATTGTTTCCAGTGCCTTACTGTTTGGAACATCACTGTCATGAGGGCATGCACAATCATTTCTCCTGGGTACATAATTATAGCCTTCCCAGTCAGAGCATATATACACTTTCCCCTTTATTAAATAACTAGAGGCTCGATGCACAAAATTCGTGCAAGAGTAGGCCTTCCTTCCCCCAGCTGCTGGCACCAGCTTCCCTCTGGCACCCAGGACCCTGGCTTACCTCGCAGCCCTGGCTTCCTCCGGAAGCTCGTCCAGTCTAATTAGCATATTATGCTTTTATTATTATAGATATGAAACTACTTTCAAGTACTTGTATCACTAGTAGTGTATAAGAGACCCAGTTGCTTTATTCCTCAACAACACTTAATATGTACAAGCTTTCTAAATGTTACCAATCTGAGAATCACAAGTTGGTCTTTAATTTGCATTTCCAAAGTCTACCTCTCTGCATATCAGTTCTCCCCACTAGATATTCCCACCCTGAAAGGCAGGAAGCATGCATTATTTAGCTAAGCGGCTCTGGTGTGTAGCAGAATGGCAAGCACACAGGGCCATTAATGTTGGTGGAATGAATAAATGATGCCAGTTCCTGGGCTTCCCAATCCACAGGCTCAAAAGGGAACAAAATAAGAAGCCAGAGTGTGGACAAGAGAGGGGCAGCGGATGGTTGGTTGATCCCATCACTTGCCGAGTTAAACCTCAGTGACCATGGCAGGAGAGGACACACACAGAACAGGAGCACAGAGCTGGGAGGAAGGAATCCTGCCTTGTTTTGTTGTTCTTGTCATTCAATCCTCTGTCACGTGCATTGGGACCTCATGTTAGAACAGTAGCGGGGCTAAGAGTGGAGGGGAAATGATGCTACCTTGTCATCTCTGCTTCACAGAGTGATGTGTACCCAGGACCAAGAATGGGGATTGCAGGATCCCCTGTCACCTTGACCAAATTCCTTATCTCAGGGAAATTTATTTGTTTCCTGCCTCCATTTTTCAGACAGAGACCAAAAATGGGCCCCTTCCGGAAACTGGCGGATGCTGAGTAATTCCACAGAGAGCCTGAAATCGGTCGCCCAGGGATGCTGGTGCTGCACAAGGCCGGTGGCGCCCACTGAGCTGCAATCGCAGACTCCCACCACCTGCCTTCTTCCCCTTCCGCCTCCCCAGCCACTTAGTCCTCCTCAGCCACCAATGGCGCATTCCTGGCAGCTGCCTCTTTGCAGAAATCTGCGCCAAAATTAGACCCATCAAATTGTCAGCCCCATTGTGGGGCTGCTCCCCTGTCAGCTCACGTCATGACAACTGATGATAGAAATGCTGCTATTCAGGCTGCATGGGGAGCGTCTGTTTCCTTTTATAAATCGCTTTAAAAAAGAAGCCTGAGTGAGGCCCCTGCCATAGGGGGGTTGGGGGCATTGCCCGGTGCTGAGGCAGGGAGGCAGGCTCAGTACCTGCTGGAGGTGGCACTTCCTCTGGAAATTCGGAGGGTGGCCAGGGAGGAGGGGGGCGGTAGGGAAAAGAAGGAAGGGACAGGGAAAAGAATAGCCTTGGGAGGGAAGGGGAAAGGGGGAGGGAAAAGGAAAAAGGAAGGAGGGAGAGAGGAGTGGAGGGAAAAGGAAGGGACTAACAGGAGTCACCCCTTCTCCTTCCTGGGATCCTCCTCTTAAACACCACCCAGCACTTGCCTCTTTGTGAGCCCAATGTTGTGGCTGAGTTAAAACTCAGTCTTGAATTCTCAGGAGGGTAGAAGGGTGCCCATCAACTTGGGGGTCTTTGTCTCAGGGCAACTCCAAAGCTTCTAAAATACTGGAGATTGTCTTCTTCAACTCTTCCTACTGCACTGGCATTGACAGTGGGGAGAGAGGGCTGAGTGGAGCGGAGGGTTTCATATCCCAAACACAGACAGGCTCCCCTTTGACAGGCCTGTGATTCAGGATTGCTCAGCAACAGAGAACCTGGGGGGGGGAGAAACATTAGCTGAATCCCTGCTGCTTTCAGCTCCCCTGGCCCCTGCCCAGGAACACACACACATACACACTGTGTGCATAGTTGTGATGACTAAATAGCCCAAGACACAGCTGAAGCATATTCATATTCAGCATCTGAGCATAGAAGTGAAAGGAATCTTAGCATCTTTAGGAAACTAAAGCCCAGAGAAGTCAAGTGACTTTTCCAAAATTGCACAGCTTGTATTTGTCAACAGCCAGGCTCTGAGCCAGCTCCAGGGAATTCTGCAGACATAAGAAGAGACTCTGAGGAATAGCAACATGATGATAATAGCAATACTAGAGTTCACTTATCAAGGACATATTGTACGCAAGACACTGTTCTAAGAGCCTCTGTTAATTGACATATTTACTTTGCACCAAACTCTATGAGTAGACGATAGTCCTATCATCTTCATATTTGCAGATGAGCAACCTGAGGCACCGAGAATTTATATAACTTCAGGTCATACAGCCCCTAAGTATGAGCCAATCTGAGTGCAAGAATCCATCCCAACTCATGCTTTCCATCCTGTGGGTGTACTGGATGGAGGTCGGGAGATGAGCGCTCTAGACCTGCCTCTGCCATGGGCAAGTAGACTCCCTCCAAGTGTCCCCGATGACTTCCAAGGAGGTGAACATTTTGAGCCTGGCTCTGTCACAGGTGTGTGACTTTGGGCAAGTGTGCAATAAGGGGTTTAGATGTTCAAACCCTGGACATGTTAAAGGTCTTCAGAACTGGCCCTTGCCCAGCTTCTGGGAACTAACCACTGATGAGAGTGTCTCTGCACACCTGGGTGCTTGGGCCAAACCTGGCAGGTTATGCCAGGTGATTTATTGGTGTGGGGCAGGGGGGTTGGACCACACTCCATCAGTGTGACCTCTGAGGGGCGAGTTGGAGACTGAGTGGTTAGGGTTGGTCATATGGGCACTGCATGCTGATGTGACTGACTCCCCAATAAATGCCCTGGACACCGAGGCTCGAGTGAGCTGCCCTTGGTGAGCAAAACTTTATATATGTACCTCCAGCTTTCAGAACTGTGAGAAAGGTATTCCCATTGTTTACAAGCCACGCAATCTATGGTGTGTTTTTAATTGATTTTTTGGGGGGGAACACCTATTTATTGTTCCACTTATTTATGCATTGATTGGTTAATTGTTGTATGTGCCCTGACCAGAGATAGAACCTGCAACCTCAACATGTTGGGATGATGTTCTAACCAACTGAGCTACCCGATCAGGGCCCAGGCTCTGCATCCTGAAGTAAGACACCGGTCCTCCTGGCACCTAGAGGTGGCTATGTGACTACATACTGACCAATAGTGTGTGAGCAAAAGTGGACTGTGGGACTCCTGGGAGATGCCTTCAAAGATGAGTGCACTTCCTTCTTGTCCCTCCCTCCTTCCTCTGCCTGGGGTGCAGGCACCGATGGCAATGGTGAAGGCTGGAGGGCGCCTCCTTCCATCAGCAGAAAGCTGTGCTCTAGGGATGGCAGAACAGGGAGATGACCAGGGTCTGGTTTCCCGGGGACTCCATGAGGCCCCCTGTCAGCCCTGCCCTGTCTCCTGCAAATTTCTTTTTCATGAGAGACAAATAGCATCCATCTTGGTTAAGCCATTATTATTTTGGCTTTTCTGCCACTTGCAGCTGAGCCTCTCCTACCCAATCTGAGCCCATCTCTTGCCTGTACCAGAAAGCAATGATGATTCATTTAAAAGCACTCTATTCAGAATACTATCTTCTCCTATTTCCTACAAATCAAATTACCAGGAGACCAATTGGATTTTTCAAGTCTTTCAAAATGTTCTTTTTAGATGTTCTTGGTATTAAATAGTAACAGAATTTAAATGGCATCAACAAAACACACAGACGTGCCTGTGATGATATGTTACATAAATCTGTGAGGGAAAGACCCGCACCAGAGCACGCAGATGCAGCAAAAGGGGAAAACAACAAGCCGGGTCTCAGAGGTCTGCCTCTAGCTCCTTCCACGTTGTCCCAGGCGGCCACCTGTTTACATTCGGGCACCCTCCCTGTTTCTAGGGAGAGTGAAATTCTAACAGTTGGGGGAAGTAAAGGACTGTGAGCCTCACTGTTCTCATTTCCTGGATACCCATTGTCTCCAGCCCCTGAGCTCCTTGCCAACAGAAGTCGTGTCTCATTCACAGTTTATATCTCTCCTAACGGAGCACAGTGCCAGGCGCCAAATAAGCTCAGTGCCAGAGGGCGTGGCTCTGAGCCCCAGCTCCATCAGCGACATGCAGACGGCACTAACCACGGGACCATACCTGAGTCCTTGAAAACTCTCTTTATTGTAACCATATTCTAGGCCCCTCATATGTGCCAGGCACTGTGCCAACCATTTGATTTTCATCTTCTGTAAGGTTCGCCACAGCCTTATGAAATAGGCAATGTTATTATCCCTATTTTACAACTGAAGCAAATGAGCCACAAAGAAGCTCAGTACCTTGCCCAGAGTTATTCAGTTACCAAGAAGCAGACCAAGGATTTGAACCCAGAAGTCTGACTCCAGAGTCCATGCACTGAACCTCACTCCCCTGAAAGAGGGAAGCAAGACTCCGATGTTGTTGTTATTGTTACAGACTGGAAAGAAGGGAGGGAACTAACATTGCTGGGAAGTCTGGGTCTGGGCCTGGATCAGGACTGTGCTTGACATTTTAGCTATATTATTGCATTTCATTTACACAGAGACTTATCCCCAGTATACGGATAAGGTCGCCGAGACTCAGGAGGGCTAAATAAATCCCCAAGACCTCGCAGCTGGAATGACAGCATCTGGACTTGGTTTCCCGTCTCCCTGCCTTCTGAGCCCAGGCCCTTTCAGTTCTAGTGCCCCCTCCTGCCCACTGCAGGTGGAATGGCCCCTCTCCTCCCACGCTCCCACCCACTCCTCCTGAGGACCTGACACTTTTTATTCTAACAGAAGGCGATTGCCATTGTGAGGAAAACTTTTTAGTTGTACATACAAAAATCATTGAGCCCATGCAAAAATATACATATATATATTTGAGGCAACACAAAAGACCATATAGAAGGCTAATGAGATAATTATTGTTAATGGAGGAACAAGGTGTTGCTAATTAGTCTTGACAAACTCATTTGGGTCTTGGTCTGGCCCAGCAGTGGTTATGGGTCCGAGTTGGCCCTCGGACTCACAAGACACAGAGAGGCTTTACCCCCGGGCCGTGTGTACTCAGCTTTGTGGGAGGATGAGGATCTTGGAATCCAGCAGGTACAGCATCTTCAGCATCAGGCAGCTCAGCAGCCACCCACCTGGGGCAGGCACAGCTGCCAAGGATGAGAGTCAGACGTGCAGGGTCATCTTGATGCAGAGCAGCACAGAGCACCTTGGTTTCCCACCAGGTTTTTTAAAAATATGTTGTTATTCACTTTAGAGCAGCGGTTCTCAACCTGTGGGTCGAGACCCCTTTGGCGGTTGAATGACCCTTTCACAGGGGTCGCCTAAGACCATCCTGCATATCAGATATTTACATTACGATTCATAACAGTAGCAACATTACAGTTATGAGTAGCAATGAAAATAATTTTATGGTTGGGTCACAACATGAGGAACTGTATTTAAAGGGCCAGAAGGTTGAGAACCACTGCTTTAGAGAGAGATGAAGGGAAAAAAAGAGAGCGAAAGAGAGAGAGAAACATCCATGTGAGAAACATCAATCAGCTGCCTTCTGCAAGCCCCCTACCGAGGATCAAACCCGCAACCCGGGCATGTGTCCTGGTCAGGAATTGAACTGGTGATCTTTTGGTGCACAGGACAATGCTCAGCCAACTGAGCCATACCACACCTATCTTTTATGCCATCCTGTGGGCACAAGGTGTGCATGCCAACTCTCAGCTCCCCTGTCCACATGAAGTCTCCCAGACTGGGGATCTTGCAGACACAACAGTCCTCATTTGTCTTACTTCTGTAGTTTCCACGGAGCAACACCACAAGAAGAAGACTATCTCTGAGATCACCCAGGCCTGATGTCAACCCTCGACTCTTAGGTATCACAATAAGGAGTCAGAACATCCAAAGAGCGATGTTGTATCATGTAAATTCTACATCAGAGATGAAAGTAACAGTGCAACCAACTAATGTTTGCTTAAACACACCGGGGTTTATTTTTCATGGAGCAGAAGTCCAGGGATGCAGCCCTGAGCTGGCGCAGCTTTGGGGGGCTGACTCCATCCAGGCTGGTTGCCCTGTGGTTGCCGTAGAGATGCTGCATCCACAGGACAGGCAGAAAGGAGAAGGAGGGAAAAGAAAAAGGGGCAGAACCTATATCAGGAGGCAAAGGCTTTCCTGCAAATTCCCAGCAGACATTCTCTCATATCTCATTGCCACCATTAACTGCAAGGAAATGTGGGAACATAAGTGTCCTTAGCTAGGCACAGAATTGCCCCAAACAGAATGGGGTTCAGTTAATAATGAATAAGGGGAGATCAGAGAGTAGGCAAATGGGCAGATGATCAGCAATTTCTGTCACGTATGACAACCTTGGAAATAATTTTTCAAACCCACCAGACCCTGCACAATTTTAGGCAGCCCGCCCGCTTCATGTACCTGACCTCTTCCTAGTGAGCAAAGCTCCCTCCCCTGGTCTCAGCCTCTCCCTAAAGCCCTCCATAAAAGTGTGCTAAGCAAACACAGGTCTCTGTCCTCAGCACATCCCCCATTCCCACACTAGCCGTCAGCCTTTTAGGGAAACCACCAAGGAATTTATATTCCAGACCTCATTTTAGGGCTTCAGTAGGACTTGATTTTTACAACTGGGATTTGGAAAGAATGCCCAGGAGCACAGCGCATCCCCTACTGAGTGGGGCCACCATTCCCTCAGGCACGTCTCCAGGATCGCTCGGTTTTCTTATTTTGCCAACCAGATGCTGGCCGCTAAGTCATGCTTTAACGACCATGACCTGGATAGTTCCCTGAGTGTCTTGGAGCTCCCTGCAGAGTCTACATTCACCGAGTCCAGTCACAGCTGTCTTCGTAGGTAGTGAGCTCCTTGATACGGGAGACAGCTGAGAGTCCGGCCAGTCCTTCTAAAAGGTGCAGAGTGTGCGTGTATCAGGGAAAAGTTGGATGTTCCTTCTGACTCCCAAAGTGAATGATTTGGATGCGTGTGGTTTTCTTTAGCTTCCCCCTTAAAACAGCATCAAGCGAGAGTTGTGGGGCTCCCCGCAGAGTCGCAGTGTGCAGGTTGGGTTAAGGGAAGTTTGGTGGTAAACTCATCTTGTGGTTGGCTGGGATGACATTCTAGATGTTTCTCCTGGGCACCCATTTAGAAGGTATGTTTTTTTAATCTCCTGCAAAGAGATGCCTCCTAGCAACTTTATGAGAGTGATAGGCATGCATCTGGAGGTTGCCTCTCAAGGACTCCCCAAATCAGCTCAGATTTCAGAAGTGATGGATTGAAGAAGCAGGGAAATATCATGACTACTATTAATTGTAAGTCTGACAAAATAAAACTGACCTCTCCTTTCCTTCAGGTGTGTGTTGGGGGGGGGGGGGGGGTTGGATACAGGAAGAGAAAACATTATTGAAAGCAAAATTCAGCCTTAGTGTGAAACTTTAAAAATCTTAATCCTAGAGTTTACAACCTAAAACTTCTATGAAGAAGGTCCACGTGTCCCTAACATGCTCTAAATCAAATTCTTCTAATGTGACTTGGCAGCTCTTCCTATCAAGAGATGGCATCTATTTCTCCACCTGGAATCTGGGCCAGGACCTCCGGCCAATAGAGTGTGGCAGAAGGGATGGTGTGTCAACTCCAAAATTGTATCTCGAGAGACCTTGCTCATTTCTGCTCTCTCAGAATATTACTGCTACCAGGTGAGCAGGGACAGGCTGGCCTGCTAGAAAATAAGTGATCTCGTGGCAAAAAGCCCGCTGGACCCAGCCAAGGCCACCCTAGATCAACCCACAGCCAGCCAACCTCCAAACCTGAGAGAAAGACCAGCTAAGATCGCTGTTTGACTCGTTACTGACCTCAGATGCCTGGAGTCCATCCAGGAGCTGAAGAACCCATAGACCTGTGGGCAATAAATGCTTATTGTTCGAAGCCCAGGTCAGCAAACTTTGTCCATAAAGGGCCAGATAGTAAATATTTCAGGCTTTACAGGCTACATATGGTCTCTGTTGAACTTTTTTAAAAACACTTCAAAAATGCAAAACAAACCCTTACTGGTTGGGCTCAGTGGATAGAGTGTTGGCCCATGGACTGAAAAGCGTCCCACATTTGATTCCGGTCGAGGGCATGAACCTTGGTTGTGGGCTCGATCCCCAGCAGGGGACGTGTAGGAGGCAGCTGATCAATGTTTCTCTCTCATTGAGGTTTCTAACTCTCTATCCCTCTCCCTTCTTCTCAGTAAAACTCAACAAAATATATTTTTAAAAATGCAAAACAATTCTTAGTTTGTGAGTTGTACAAAAACATGCTATGGGCTGGATGTGGCCATGAGCCATAGCTTGCCAACCCTTGTTTTGAACTACTGAGCTTTGGGATGTTTTGTTACACAGTGATAGCTAACTAACATACCACATAGTTTTTGTTTGCTATTATATAATATTCCCTTGCAGATAGAGACTAAATCATGAGGCCCATTGCCTCCTGGATGAAGAATTTGGCTATAATTGAAAACAAAAAAGCCATTAATCAAACTTGAGTCTCATCACTGATTTTCTCAGTTACTTTAATAAAACAATAGCCTAAAAGCCAATCTTTATAAGAAAGATTTTCAAGTTTTAAGAACTAGTGGCCAATATTATGGGATTCCAGACAAGGGTACCAGCACGTAATCCCAAAAAGTCAGATAAGAGCAGTCTTACCTGAGTGGAAACTATTGCTGGAACAGACCAGAGATGCCATCATGCAGCAGAGATGGGCAAAAAGCCAGGGACAGAGTGAGCCTGTCCCCTCTCTCCATGACCATGCAGTCATGTAAACCCAATCCTCTAAGCCACATTCTATGGCACTATAAAGAGAAGAAACAGGAAATAAGCAAGACTTAGCATTTAACTGAGTCATGCCTACAGAGAATGAATAGCTCATTTCAATCACTGAATTGGACTGAGTTTACTGGATTGGACTAAATTTAGTTTTCCCCTGCTATTCAGTGGGTTGGAAACTTAAAAGGGAGATAGATATGTTGTAAGAAATGACATAAGTCTGTTATGAGTTGAATTGTGTCCCCCCAAAAAGATTTCTTGAAATCCTAACCCCTAGGACCTGTGAATATGACCTTATTTGTAATCAAATTAAGGTAAGGTCACGAGGGAGAGCCCTAATCCAATATGACTGTCCTTATCATCAATATGGTGTCCTGATAAAACGGGAGAAGAAACTCAAACAACGAGGGAGGCAAAGATGGGCATTATGCAGCAAGGAAATGCCAAGGATTGTCAGTGACACCAGAAGCTAAGAGAAAGGTTGAAAACAGATCCTCCCTTAGAGTCTGGGAGAAGGGCCCTGAGATCCAAGCTTGGCCTTGTGGGCCCCTTGGTTTCAGACTTCCAGCCTCTGGAATCCTAAGGGGACAAATTTCTCTTATTTTAGACCACCAGGTGGTTTCTCACAAACAGCAGCCACAGGAAATTAATACAAGCCCATTTCTTGTTAAAGACAGTAGCTACATCTAATGAATATCAAAAATGATTTCCACTCTTTTTCTTAAGCCCCTAACTTTGGTGTGCATGAAAGTCATCCAGAGAACGAACACTGCTGAACCCCATTCTCAGAGACTGATTCACTTTGGATCATGAAACCCAACAATATCTTCAGCATAACTTTGGTGTGCATGAAAGTCATCCAGAGAACGAACTCTTCTGAACCCCATTCTCAGAGACTCTGATTCACTTTGTATAATGAAACCCAACAATATCTTCAGCGAGCACCTTCTAGTGATTCTGATCAAGCAGGTAGAAAACGCTTTCCCCAGAAGCAGCCACGGAGGGGCTCCAAAATTCCAAGTGGCATAGAGCTGCCCACCCAGGAAGCTGTCCCCGTGTGGAGGTTCGCTCAAGTGGGAGAGTTTGGGTATAACAGCCCCTCCCCTGTGGCATCCCCCAGGGAGAATGAAAAGCAGGCAGAAGCTGCCTCAGCTCTGGCCCTCTCGCCCTTCCCAAATTAGGACCGCGGAGGAGACTCAGGAGAAAGGCGCCCCCTGGTGGCTCTGTTTAGTTTTCCAGGTACCTAGCACCTGGCAGCCAGCCAGTAAGCTAACATCTCCCCCACGTAAATGGAAGGCCCTGTATCAATAAAGCAGGGCAATGGAACAACTTATTGTGATCTTGACTCATATGGCAATAAATATGAAATCGGAATAGAGAAGCGGAACATCCACAGGAAATGGCAACTGCCTTTTATGGGTCTAAAATTTCATAACAGAAGAGAAAATCACTACCGGGCTCTGAAAAGCCAAAGCCAGTCTTATTTTTTTTTTTTTTAAATCTGTTTCTGAAGAAAGCAAGACAAAATTGTGGAAGGCAGAGTTGAGTTGCGGGGAGGTGAGGAGGAGTCAAGCCATTTGGAAAGAAAGACTCTGTGTAGTTTTAAAAGGGAAAAAATGTGAGCAACATAAATCAAAAGAAAGTAAGTTTTTTAAAAATGCATTGGATTTTTTTAAAGCAGCCAACATCTAGTGTTAAACTGTGTTTTCTCCTTCCTACCCTATCCCGCTGATTAAATCACAAAATGGTAAAATAATGAACCGCAAAATTCAGTGCTGTTCCTCATCAATACTTATCATTTGCAAGCATCTGTGCATTCCTGATAAAATCATTTCATAATTTCGCTGAACGTCTCCTATGTGTCAGGCCTTCACATACATTATCTCTAATCATCTGAAAAACCCTACAAGTTAGATATTACTAATCACCCTTTTCAGCCAAACAGCTAATGTCCAGAGTAGTTAATGAGCTCACTAGCACTAAGTAAAAGAGCCCAGGGCTCACAAATAATCTTCTCTGAAGAACTTGGAGTATATCTTGAATCCCCATTTTCCACAATAAAAACAATTCGGGGAATGGGGTGCACATTAAATGGGCCTGAGGTATCTCATTCAGGTAATGAAAATGTTCTAAAACTGGATTGTGGTGATGGCTATACAACTCAGTCAACTTAACTAAAAACCATTTCATTGTACACTTGAAATGGGCGACGTTTATGATGTGTACACTACACCTCAATGGAGCAAATAAAATACAAGGTCAAAGAAGAAGAATATACGGAAACCAAAAGTCTATTAATATGAAATGAGTCTAGGAGAGATAGAATTGTTTCTCCATAAACTTGGCAATAGGTGAAGGGTGAACCTGATGGAGAGACGGCCCAGCGCTCACCATGAAGATCATCTGGCAACTTTAGACTCCTTCTGGGGCTGAATTTCTTATCTCAGTTATAACCTCTTTCCCACCAGTATTTATAAATGGTTCCTTATTTTTCCCTTCCTACCAAAACCTGCTTGCAGACCTTTTGTTTATACTAATGTGTAGATGACTGACGTGCGTTTAAAGGGCCTCCCTTCTGAAGGAAATATGTAATTTTAAAACTCCAAGTATTCAAGCACCCCCTCTCTCCTAAAGAACACAATGGAACATTTCCCTTAGATGCCCAAGTCACTTCAACATCAACACGCAGATTCTAAACCCACTATTACATCTCCAATTACCCCACTGGTCAGGTTGTCTCCCATTCTAAGTTGCCTAACTCTGCTCGTCATTCACGTTTCTCTGACTCCTACCCCATCTGCCCACAGAGTCTCAGCCACTCATAGACTTCTCCAACTCCAGGTTCTTCTGGGGAACCCCAAGATTATATCCTCTGAGTTCTTGGATCATCTGAGGTGATCACATGGCATCTGCCATTTTTATCTCCTGCTACTGCTCCAACCCCCTCCACTAAACACACCTCATCCTTGGGACACAAGCACCCTCTTGCTATGGACCACCCTCCCCCCACACACATTGTGCTGTTCCTTTGCCAGCCAGCAGTCTGCTCTTCATGGATACTTACATGTCCTCTGGACAGGGCTGGCCACCAGAGACTTCCATTGGCACATGGGAGACTTGGGGGGCCAGAGCTGCGTGCTGTTCTAGGTTGAAGTTGGAAAGCTCTCCCACCCCTCTCATGTGCTACACTGTTAGGAAGGTCCCAAAGGAATCCGTCCTCCCCACACCCCATGGAAAGAAATCCACACTTCAATCCAGGGATGTTATCTGAATAAGATCTTCTACTTGGAAGAACCACCAAACACACTGCCCTCCTTTAATAAATGGAAAACATCACCAAACGGGCCATTTCTAATCTTGATGGACAAACCATCCAAGTGCTTTGCATTGTGTTACCCAGAGCAAAGTCACACTGGAGTCAGCTCTTATAACTCAACCTGCAGTGGCCTGTCGCACTCCAGTGAAGCCTCAAATTACCCGGCTGCCTGCCAGAGGCCAGAGAAATTAATCCAAACTTGCTTTAAAGAACCCAAGTGCAGGCGGGATCAGCACAGGAGAGAGAGAGCTCCTCATTAACAGGGTGTTCTTTAAGAAAGTGAATGCTTTGAAAGGGTATTCCCAACAGACAATTGTGTTGATTAATGATAACAAAAAAACCAGTATAGTAACCTGCTGCACTCCTGTTGATCTGGATGGATTTTTTATTTTTGCCTTTTTGTTTTTTCTCCTCTGGTTTTAATCAGAGAAAGCCTCTGAGTCTTGCTTTTAAAATAAATTACTCTCTAGCAGCACTTTAAAAAAACCAGCCATAGTCTGATTTTTTTCTCAGTCCAAAGAAGCAACAAAATCTGTTGCCTTCATTTATGTCTCCCGGGTTCTGAGGAGTCTAAAGCTATGCCGCCAGCCCCGCCTGGGACCTCCTGGCAGCACATACTCTCACTCCCTCAGTGCACTCACCACCCAGGTCCTATCCACACCTTCATCTGGGGATTTCCAGCCCGCCCCCCACCCTGTTATCAATTGTTCCTTTCTGTGTTGACAGGGTTTGCAATGTATTCTTTTTTCTAAACAGATCTCATGCATTTGTTTCCATTACTCTTTTGAGAAGGAAACCAGATGAGGCTTTTGGAATTACCTACCATGTTTTAGGAAATGAGAAGAAAGCGTGACCCCCATGTAGTGTCACTGCGACAAGATCCCACCCATCAGGACACCCGATGAAACAACGCTGTCCATTGCCCTACCGTGACATTCACAAGCTGACAGCCCCTCATCTCTGCAAAGGGCCCGGGCAGCAGCGGACTAACAGCCACCAGATGAGAGGCACCTGGCACTGTGCAGACTGCTTCAAGAGCACCCTGACACGGTCCTGACACGGTCCCGACTCGGCAAAAGGTGAAAGTCTTGCTGAAGGAGTGAAACCAACAGACAGGAAGCAAGGAGGGAATAAAGACGTGACCGCTAAGCTCCAGGGGCTGATTCTGAGAAAACTAGGAGTTTGGAGAAACGAAGGTGGATGACAGGTTTGGGGAAGAGGTGAGACTTGAGCTGGACCTTGAATGAGCAGGATCAAAGAGGCCGAGGGGAATAGGAAAAGCGATTCGTGGGTGAGCAATGAGAGAAAAGGGAGGAAGGCCGCTGGTACAAGTGGCAGGGAGAGGTGGAATCAGCGGAGGGCCAGGAGCGGTGTGAAATAACAGGGCGGTCTGCAGAGGGGATGGCAGTAAGAAACCACGTGGGTGGGGAGCGTCTCCTGGGCCAGCAACCGTGGGAGCTGTTGTAAGCTCGGACCTTTAGGGGACAAGGAGGGTGTGCGAGTACCAGGACCCAGAGAGAGCAACTCTTGGGAGGGGGACACCTGGCAACACCTGGGCCTTCATGGCGAGAAGCAGTGAGCCTGCGGGGAGGGAGCCCGGGAAGGCCCAGCCTGACCAACAGCCACCTGCTGCCATGCTCCAATCTTTGCTCAGCGTGAACTAAGACTAAACAGATGCCCAAGAACCTGCTGGTGGCTCTAAAGGTGACCTGCGGATACCTGGGTGGAGAAGGGCAGAGTGGGCAGCGGTGAGAGAGCCAGCAGATGCGTCACCTGGAGGCAGTGCCACAGGTCCTGTAGCAACTCCAACTGGACATAATGGCTTTCAGGCCGCGTGTAGTAGAAGAGCCCCCCGCCCGCCCCCCAGGTGGACTGCAATCAGTCCTCTTGTTCCCCAAGCCTCTGCTCGAGTATTTTAAATGAGCCCCCCAAAACCCCCAACACATTCCATCACATCAGCCCTGTTCTATTTCCCTCACAGCATCATCTGACATGATCCTGTTTCCCTTGGTCATGCATTATCATCTGCCCCTGGGAGACTGCAAGCTCTTTTGTGAGTCACTGTTCTCCCAGCACTGAGTACAAGGACTCCTGGGGGCCCCACCTGCTGAAATCTGGACAATGATCACTCACAGCACAAAACCTACAAGCCCAAAACACAAACTGTGCTAAAAGCAACCTCAAGATGAGGAAGGAACAGCCAGGGAGAGGACAAGACATGGGAGAGAGAGAACGGGGAAAAGCTCCTTCCCTTTCAAATGTCACATGTGGCCACAGCAGGTGGCCATAAAGTACCAGAGTCCCAGCTCTATGCCACCTCCGGGCGCTTTCTCTGCCTCTCCTTAATGGAGGGCTGGAGAGAGCCACCAACCTGGCCGCCCGGCCTCCACCTACGTGGCCCATCTTGCTCCAGCACCCGGCAGATCACAGAGCTCAGAGGGCCTTTCCGGTTGGAGGGTCCCCGCCATACATGGGTTTGTGCTGCACCCAGTTCCTGCGGGAGGAAGGTCTGTTCTGACATCAAACAGTCCGTCAGCGTCACTGTTCCAGAAACTGCTGGCATGATGAGTGGGCCGAACCAAGGCGGCGGCTGACGATTAGCTCATCTCTAATTATGTGGAATTTACGATTAGGCAGCAAGTTTATTTTGGAACCCGGCAATAACAAGACGCACAGCGCTGGCGCTGGCGCTGGCGCTGGCGAGGACCAGGGGGCGGAGTTCTAGAGTGCCCTTTAGAATATAATAGCTTGTCATTGCCATGGAAACCAGCTCCCTGGGAGTTTGCAGGCACCTTATTCTATAATTATAAAAGGGATCTGATAAGGGTTGGGAGGGGTGTGTGTGTGTGTGTGTGTGTGTGTGTGTGTGTGTGTGTGTGTGTTTCTTTATAAATTGCATTTGGTGGCTGAAAATAGAAGAACCTGGAGAACAAAGCCTGTTATTAACCACCATCTGCTAAGAGGCGGCTACACTTCAGCTGCCTGGAGAGGCTCTTCCTGTAAGCTCTGCACATGTGCCCAGAATGCCAGGGGTCCATCAGGACTCAATGTGTCCGGAAGGGGCGGGTGCATCCAGGCAAGCCAGGTGAGAACGTGGCTGCAGGCTGACATGGCCCGATCCGGTGTTTAGCACCCACTGTCTGAGCGCCAACTGCTCGTGTGCCCCACCCGAGGGGAATCTGCAGGGTCTCCTCCTCCCCTCCGTCCTCCTGCCCCTGATTTTCAAATTTCAAGTCCAAGTGGAATCACAGCACCCCACCCCTCCCCCCAATCATGGGACTTGAGCTTGAGCAAATTTCATAAGCTCTCTGAACCTAACGTTCTTTTGAGATTAAAGATTGTTAGGAGGATTGATCAAAATAATGAAGATGAAGGGAGCATGCTTGGCAAGCCGCAGCTTGTCGTCCACAGCTGGACTCTCCGAAGCACTGAGCCAAACTTGCTTTGGGAGAAGATTGTTTGAAAAGCAAGCCCCCTATTTTCTGGTTGAATGATTTCATCAATAATTCCACAGTAGATATTAAAGAAAACAGGAATATCCTGCTATAATAATAATAATACAAAAATACCTTCCATTTGTATAGCATTTTATAGCTCAAAAGGGTGTTCACACATTTTACTGTGGTTGTATGTTGCCCTAATGGAGCAGCGCACTCTGTGTTGACTCGCTGATAAGGAAGCCCCGGCAGCTCGGAAAGCTTCTTTCCTGAAAGGCCTGCCCTGTTAATAACGGGCCATCGTCATTCAAAACTGAAGCCTACCGGTGCTGAGTACAGCGATGTCTGTTAAGCGCTCCGAGTCAATAAAAGCACCAGCAGCCATTTTCTAAAGCTATTCAATCTCTAAAGTTCATCCAATTGCCCTCTGAAAGCAGGAAATGACTGTGAAGAAGAGAAAACGCTTCATTCGTGATCATAGCCTGTTGTCTGGAATTGATACTCTTTCAAACCCAGAGACATATTTGGGGGGATGTGATTCCAAGTAATAGACCCCCCCAAAATGAACAGTGAGTTAGAAATGTATTTATTTTTCAAGAAAAGCTCCAAAGGTAGACAGCACAGAGTTGATATGGGGGCTCCGCTCATCGACCCAGCTCACCACTCACCATCTCCATGGCCTGGCCTCAGCCTCTATTCTCTCTGGCTCAAAGTCAGGAAACACCAGGAAATCCGGCTACGTCAGATGCTGACCCGAAGATAATCAGATGCACCCAGGTGGGCAGGGCCAGCTGAACCACATGGATGGGGCAAGAGAAGGGAAGTTCTTGCAAACAGGTAGTTTATAGGACAGTTTGCACCCATATGTATCCATGGCAACAGTCATTCTCCAAGCTCCAATGATCGATTTTCACAACAGGTCAAAATCCTCTGGGAAACGGCCACAGAGCAGCTGTCAGTGCTCACTTGTGTGGTCTGCCTACCAGGTGTCCAGGGGCCCCACGGCTCCTCTGTACCTGCTTATGTCCCCTGAAGAAATAAGCTCTCTGCCCACAGCTCCAAAGGACAGACTGTGAGTCGTTCCAGGAAATAATGGCCTGTCCAGGGATGAGTAGCCCTCCAAGTCAGCAAGACACCAAACACCCGGGAAAGTATCACACCAGATTCGTTTGTCGGCCCCCATGAATTTTAAAGCACACACAGGACAGAGGCCTCCTGAAAAGTGAGCCCAAACGCAGTCACATCTACCCAGGAGAACGTGGTCCCCAGGGACTCACACATCTCAGGATGATTAAGCCTGAGGTACTCTGAAAGTCCTCTGCATTTCCATCTTCCCATTCAACAATGAAAATCAGGGAAAGCAGGTCAAATGAATCACTCATAAAAAATTTTTTAAAATGTGTCCTTTTCCAGGGATGATTGACCCCATAGCTGCCACCTCCATATGCTACACTAAATGGTCACTGAGGTCGTGCAAGACACAGTCACTTTCAGATCAGTTCTCAGGAAGGCTGAGAAAACAGGAGCGTGTATGTGTCCGTCTCCCATCATTTCTCTTCTGCTCTCTTCAAGAGTAAGAAAAACAAAAAATGAAACAACAATTCAGCCACCCGAGTATTCATTATGAAACCGTATTCATAGCTTTTGCTAGAATATCTCTGCTTTTTCACAAGCAGCTCCCTTTAGAAAAGCTTTGCTGCTGTTCCTCCGATTACAGAACAGCCGGCTCCTACCAGCCATGTCACTTGGTGAGAGAGCAGCAAGTAAAACCAGAGGTTACCAAGGAGGCACTCGCTGCTTTGCACTCTGAGAACTCAGAGCCTCACACTAGACACCGCCTCCCCCGGGCTGCGCTGTGTGACCTTCCTGAGCTAAACTAGGAGTCTTCCTTCACGGGAGACCATCATGGCAGTCCGCTTTGTGAGAACAATACTGAATTCAACCTATGAGCTTAGGGTTCAAGCCACAGCTCCATTACTTTCCATGTGACCTACAGCTATGTAACCTTTTGCATCCTTGTTGACCGCTAAAATAGAATACCTACCTCTGGGATTAGATGTTAGCATAAGAAAGTATTCTGAAACTGTCGGTTTTTAGCTGCCGACAAAATGAAATGTGCTGAGTTCTCTGGTATTAAAGGCACAGCTGTTGAAATGAAGCCATGCATACAAGCAGACCTATGCAGAGAGACAAGGACTTCTATGGCTTTTCCAATTGCTAATGAGAATAAAAATTACAGGTCAGCTATCAGAAACAGGGCCCCATCAGACTCCCAACCCCATCTTCTTTGCTCTTTCTGCAGAAGCTGCTTTATTGAGCACCTGCGAGGGCAAACCATCTCCACTTATGAATTAAACATGCATTTTTAGTTTAAAGAAAAAAATGAAGGCATGGTATTAAAAATCCCCTTTTCACTTTACATCACTGCTGTCTACTCCTGATGTATAAATTCTCAAAATAAAATCCATTTCACTTCAATTTTTAAAAATCTCTTTCTGGCCTTTGAAACCAAGGCCACATACCTTTGAGCCAAAGACACACAACACAGAGAAAGCTGCAGGCACCCACCTTCATCCACAATTAATACTCGGAACTTCTCTGTGTCTCTCACCTACTTTCTCCTCAAAATCTCACCTCTACCTGCCAGCAATCTCCTGGCTCTTCAATTACATCTTCAGTCTTGCCTCTGGACTTGGCGACTTGTTTAGTCAAAAAATACTTATGAGTGCCTGCCCTGTGCCAGGCACTGTTTGTTCATAGGGAACAAAACCCTGGGAAACCATGGGTCCCTGGATCTCCTAGAATAGTTCACTCCTGCTTCCTAGGGTTAGAATCTTGGTTTCCGCCAGTGGGCTCCAACTTGTTTGCACCTGGCATGGGTTAGTCCCTTGGGCCTCAAATGTCAATTGCATCATCAAGAAAAGGGTAATTTGAACAGAAATGCCACATGGAACTTCTAAGAAACCAGGTTTGATAAAATCCAGTCCTATATAATAAAAGGCTAATATGCCAATAGACCGAATGGCGGAATGACCGGTTGCTATGATACGCACTGACCACCAGGGGGCAGATGCTCAACGCAGGAGCTGCCCCCTAGTGGTCAGTGCACTCCCACAGAGGGAGCGCTGCTCAGCCAAGAGCTGGGCTCATGGCTGGCGAGCGCAGCTGCAGTGGTGGGAGTCTCTCCCAGCTCCACAGCAGCACTAAGGACCCCTTGGGGGTTCTGAACTGCAAGAGGGTGGAGGCTAGGCTGAGGGACCTCTCCCCTCCCCCCTGCAGTGCATGAATGTCGTGCACTGGGCCTCTAGAGGGCTATAACAGGCACACAAATCCAGAAAATGCAGGCACTTCAGTTCCTACAGCCTCCTTCTGGGGATTGTCAATAGAAAATGGTGGGTCAAGGTCACCTCATGCCGTCTGGACCCCTCCTCTACATCGATAAGCTGGGCTTGGTTCCTTTCCCTCTACAATTATCTTGGATGTGTCCTCTATGTCACACAGGCTATTCTCAAAATAACTTCTTTAAAGGAAGAGTTTCAAGTAATTGAAACACAAAATTTACTTGTGTTCAATTTCTAGCAATTTTGATGCTCTTATCTCTGTCTTGGAACAATAGTTTGGGGTTAAAAAATAAGAGCTTCTTTTCTGGTACCAGTTCAAAAATTAGTCACTAGGTGGTAGGTTTTGTCAGTTTGCTTTTCCTATACTTTAAAATGATTTTTAGTTTGGTACAATGTAAAATTGAAAAAGAGTAGCAGAGCCCTGGCCAGTTAACTCAGTTGGTTGAGTATAGTCCTGTGCACCAAAAGGTCACTGGTTCAATTCTTGGTCAGGGCACATACCCGGTTGCGGGTTCAATCCCCAGTCAGGGTGCATATGGGAGGCAACCAATTGATGTTTCTCTCTCACATCAATATTGCTCTCCCTTCCTCTCTCTCTAAAAAGATCAATAAAAAGAAAAAAATTTAAGTAAAAGAGTAGCAGAACTTTCAGCTTAAGTTGGAGTCCAGCTAGTGACTCTGGATATAAAGGTCCCAAGCAGCACATCAACTACATATGAAAGCAAGAGATGCAAAGTTTCTATGAGACTGGAAACAAAGGAAAATAATTCTCCAAGAAGAAGTACACTTCTCCAAGAATTACACTAACCAAAGTACAGATGAAGCCCTGAGAAAGAAGAACAGAGAAAGAAAGTCAAGCAGGATTTATGGACCCCCCATTTCCTACAAACCCCTACCTCAGGGACATGAGGCCTTCGCTGTCCATAAAGCTGATAGGCTCTTCCTACTGTAATAAAACCACTTTCTGAAATGACCGTTGTTTGTTTCACAGTGGTTATTAAGCTTTAGGGCTGCATACCAATATTTCTCTCTCTCCTCCTTCATATGCGATTGGATTGCACTTCCCAACCCCCTGAAGATTAAACATGGACATGTGACTCCCTTCGTCCAGAAGAAAGTGATGTGTATCATGTCTGCATGGAAACTTTAATACCCAGTGCACAATTAGCCACACTCCTTTTGCCTCTGCTAAGATGACCAGAACCTCTCCAGATGGTGGCCACTCCAATAGCCTAGGTCTTGGAGTGATTCTGGAATGCTATGATGGACATTCAGCAGGAATGCAAAACAAACTTACTGTGTTAAGGTGCTGAGCGTTGGGGTTTGTTTGTTACTACTGCATGGCCTTGCCTATGCTGACTTCTACTCATATATCCTGAACTAAGGTTGCCAGATATGCATCACAAAATATCTGACCCCCCAGTGGATTCAAGGATGAAAAATATGCATTTTATTTTTTAAGATACCAAAAGTATTTACATTTTATAATATTTGCATTTTTGAAACTGTTCTTTTGATGTATATTTACTATATAGAGCAGGAGTTGGAAAATTTTTCTATAAAGGACCAGAAAGTACAGCAATCAAAGTTTGAGAATAAATTAATTTCAATAATTTTAGAGCTGCTATTAATTAAATAAGTGTGCTGGCCCCTCAGGGAGAGAAATGGTATAGTCAAAGTAAAAACTTTCATCATACAGGGAATTAGAAAGGAGGTTGTTTTTCCTAAGTGAGAGCCATTAAATTTTTTTGATTTCATCATGATTGGATATTTACTCCAATAAATGCAGCATATAAAATCATCCAAAGGACACATTTCCCTAGGTACCTGGCATAAATATTTAATGTTTCTTTTTGTAAAATTTTCAACTAAATATAATGGAAAACAAGTTCTTATACAATGCAAATGTAACCTTTTTCTTAAAAGCTAATAATTTTTCTCAAGTACCTAAAATTTTTTATGAAAAAAAGGGCAAATTTATTTCTTATATTGAGTTGTGAATATTATGACTGCAGAAATCAGTGAATAAGATAGAGATGGGATTCTGGAACTACTAGCTCTTATAGAAGAGTGTATTACTAGCCAAGAATTATTTCTTCCTCCCTCATCCTTGCCAAAGTCCTCACAGTTTACCTCCCCCATTTCATTTATGTTGTGTTCAGTCATGTGACTTGTGTTAGCCAATGGAACGTAGACAGAAGAAACTGTGCCTTTTTAGAGCAGAAGCCTCTAACCATCTCTTATGGGTTTGTATTCCCCCTTGCCCTTCTGTCATGAGAAAAGCAAGCCCTTTGCAGCTGCTGTTGGTGATGTTGAACACCTGGAACAGACTTGAACCCAATTCTTATCCTAAGGCAGAACCATTCCAACTAACTTGCAGATGAGTGGATGAGGAAATTGTTGTATGCCATTGAGATTCTGGAGTTGTTAATCAGTGTTATCACATCAATAGTAACTAATATAGCTACTATTTACTATTTTTTCTTACTTAATCAGGAAGTATTTTTCACACTGCCATATGAAAAATCATGATTTTTAAATAGTCATCAGTTCAGTAAAAATGTCTCAATTATCTTAATAAACCAAGCCACAAAGTGTGATTAAGCCTAGTAATTCCATGGAATTCATTTTTTAAAACTTCTTAACTTTTTTTATTTTAGATGATGCAGCAGGATAGTATTTTGAAGTACTAACAGATGTCCTCAATTATTCCCTATGTGTCATTGAATTATAACCCAGTCCTAGGCCTAGAAATAAAGACACTTAATAACTTAAAAAGAAATGCTTCCAACTATGGATTGCAAACCATTAACGGATCACAAAACCAGTGAAGTCGGTCTCAACCAATGTATTTTAAATGAAAAATAGAAGAGAAAACATCAGACTATGTCACACATAAAAAGGTAAATATTGGTTTGCAAATATATGTGAGACAAAGAGAGAATAAAATGTGATAAAGAAAAGTCAAAACAATAATTGAAAACAGTCGTAAAGGAAGTTTATTTGAGTAGAATTAGAGGCATCAAATAATTGGCTCTCATTTGATACTAGACCCTTCAAATTACAATTAGCACTTTACTTTCTCCATCACTCTGGAGCTATAATTATAGATAATGTAAAATAGAAGGACATTATTTGAACATGAAAAAGACCACAGCAAATAGTAATTAAACAATGAATTACT
>NW_005360124.1:1256049-1258559 GCF_000412655.1 Myotis brandtii | reverse complement strand
CCTAAGTGAAAAGGCAGCTTGCCGGATGGCTCAGTTGGTTGCACATCCTCCCATACCCCAAAAGGTTGTGGGTTCAATTCCCGGTCATGGCACACACCTAGATTGCGGGAGGCAACTGATTGATGGATGTTTCTATCTCACATCAATGTTTCTATCTCTCTCTTCCCCTCTCTTTATCTCTCTTTTCTCTCTAAAATCAATGAACATGTCTTCAGATGAGGATAAAAAAAGAAAGAGAAGACAAGCCTCAGAGTGGGAAAAGATCTTTTTAAACCATACATCTAACAAAAAAACTTATATCCAGAATATATAAAAATTCTTTCAAATTAATATAAAAGAATGACTATCCAATTTCCTTTTTTAAAAAAAAAAGAAAAAAGATGTTTCTATCTCACATCAATGTTTCTATCTCTCTCTTTCTCTCTCTTTATCTCTCTTTTCTCTCTAAAATCAATAAACATGTCTTCAGATGAGGATAAAAAAAGAAAGAAAGAGAAGACAAGCCTCAGAGTGGGAAAAGATCTTTTTAAACCATACATCTAACAAAATAACTTATATCCAGAATATATAAAAATTCTTTCAAATCAATATAAAAGAATGACTATCCAATTTCCTTTTTTTAAAAAAAGAAAAAAGACTTAAACCAGACATTTCATAAAAAGCCTATCCACATGATCAATAAGCATACGGAAAACACTCAGTATCATTAGTCACAACAACATACGCTAAATAGCCACCAGAATGGCTACAATTTTTAACAACTGCCAATGCTAAGTTGATAAGAATGGGAACAACTGGCACTCTCACAATACTGACAGAACTGTCACTTGGTACTGGTTCTTTGGAAAACTCTGGCATGCTCTGTTAGAGATGAATATATGCATACACTCTGGCCCAGCAATTTCATTCCTGGCATATACTTGATGGAAATGTGTACATATAAGTGAACCGACAGACATGTATAAGAATTGGTTTGGTATTACTGATAACAGCCCAAACTGAAAAAATCAATAAAATATATATTTTTTTAAAAAAAAGAGTAGAATGGCGGTAGAAATGCAAAATGATGCATCCACTGTGAAAAGTGGCATGGTGAGTCTTCAAAAAAATTAAACATAGAGTTATCATATAGTCCAGCAATTCCACTTCTGAGTGTCTACTCAAAAGAATGGAAAGCAGAGACTTGAGTGAATATTTGTGCACCCATGTTCCCACCAGCATTATTCGCAATAGCCAAAAGGTGGAACCAAGTCAAGTGTCCATGGACAGATGTATGGGTAAATAAAATGTGGTATAACCATACAAAGGAATATTATGCAGCCTTACAAATGAAGGAAATTCTGACACATGCTACACATGGATGACTAATGAAGACATTATGCTAAACCACACACAACAGAGCAAATATTATATAATTCATTTAAATAAGGTAACTAGAGTAGACAAACTCATAGAGGCAGAAAATAGAATGGTGGTTGCAAGGGCTGGGGTAAGGAGGAAATGGAGAGTTATTTCTAATGGATACAGAGTTTCAGATTAGGATGACAAAAAAATTTCTGGAGATGAATGGTGGCAATGGCTGCAAAACAATGTAAATGTACTAATGCAACTGAACTGTACACTTAAAAATGGTTAAAATGATAAATTTTATGTGTATTTTATCACAAGAAATTTTAAGAGTAGATGGATAAATTGTGATATATTCATGAAACTACTACTACACAACAACATAGATTTAATATTTTTAATTCAACAGCTTTAAAAAGTATGTGTTTTTTGAATATAAAAAAAGGCAAAAGACTTAAACCAGACAAATAAAGACAAAAATGCAAAAGGATACTTCTTCATCCTTATAACTACAGAAAATATATTTTTAGCAGTTTTAGAATTATTATTTTGCTCTAAATTTAAGCATGAAGCCTACTAGAAACGGAGGCTGAGAAATTTTCAAATAATCAAAGCAAATATTTATATAACTTTTAAAAATTTAACTTAATAAACAAAATAAAAAAAGATAAGACTATCTAATTTCATATCAGGCAGCCCTTCCCCAACTGCATTGTCAGTTCACTTCCTGCCCCACTCAGATTATAACTGCCTGGACATGGTTACAAGCTGAAGTAGACAAGGCAGTAAGTGATCACTTCCAAGTTTTGAGGTTCATAAGAGAGAGGACCAGCGTCAGGAAAGGATGTTGGAAACGTGTCCTGCAAAGACTGCCATTTTTACTTACACTTTCTGGCACAGAAAGAAGATAGATTGTTTCACAGAGCCAGGCACCATATTGAGCCCAGTTATTCAACGGTTCTTACAGTGAGAGCAGCTTCCTGCACTGTCCAATTGGGGCCACCCATCAGTGAGCCCAGCGTGGTGCACAGTGCTCATCCTTCTCCCTGAGACCTGGCGGATAGTGAGAGGGACCAGAGCCACTCACACCCAAGCCAGGTGAGCAAGCCCTGACTAGCTCTCCGCTGCTTTGCTGTGCAGGTGAACAGAAAAAGCAACACGGC
>NW_005360124.1:1241795-1254593 GCF_000412655.1 Myotis brandtii | reverse complement strand
TTCCAGTTTTGAGCTTTTACATGAAGTTATACTTTATATATTTTTTAATATTTTATACAATATTTTGTTTTTGAGACTAATTCATGATGATGTGTATTATTGTATATACAACATATCTATTTATTTTTCTGCTAACTCCTAAGTGGTTTTCAATATTTTGTTGTTATAAACAATATCACTATGAACATCTTTGTGTCTCATAATACATCTCTATTATTATGGGACTATACTAACCTGATTTGCAATAGGCTTAGAATTAAAATAGAGTTTCTACCTCATAGATTTGCTGAATTATGGATATGTCCATGTTCAACTTTATGAAAAGTATACTTTAAAAATATATATGTGACAGAATTTAGAGGAATTTTTTAGATGTCAAAATCACAGACTCAAAACAAGAAAGAAAAGATGAGATAAAAAATAATTAGTTAATAATCTAAAATCTGATGAGGCTAGGAAAAAAACACAGACTGATCTCACTTAAAAATAAAGATTTAAACTCATAAATAAAATATAAGCAATTTAAATCTAAAAGTACATAATAATAATGCACCATTACCAAGTTGACTTTACTCCAGAATGCAAGCATGATTAAATATTAAGAAAAATGCACATAATTTATAAAATGAGTCAAAACATAAAAGTATATGATTATGTTAATCAAAATTAAAAAGATATTTTCTAATATTCAGAATCTATTTCTCTTTTGAAAAAAACTCTTTATGAACCAATACTAGGAAAATGGATTTGTAACATGATGAAAAATATCCACATTAACCAAATTAGAAAAAAGAATAGAATGCTTGCCTTCATTATTCAAACCAGTTTGGAGATTTCTAATCTATGTATTAAGAAAGAGAAAGTGAGGTATAAATTTTATAAAGGAGACCAAAATTAGAAAGGAGAAAATTTATTTGGAGATGACATGATTTGAAAGTGATTTTTCACCTAGATAACACAAGACTTTAAAAATCCACTATTGTAAAAATCTCACCATAATGGAGACAGATATACATAGTAGTACTTGTCAGTGTTCAGCAAAGACAATTTGTCCTACAATATTAACACAATGCCTTTAGTGGAGCAACAGATTAAATGGAAGGCTGATGTTAATGATCCAAGATATTGTATAAAAAACATTTTAAAAATATATAAGTAGAGTTTCATGTCATATGAAAAAAAATATTAACTTTGAACACTTACAGGCAGCATAGAAAAACTGCTCATATCATTAGAGAAAGCAAGCAGTTCACCTTCCCTTTCTCATGCTCACTCTTGGACATAACTTTATTGGATGAAATAGGGGATGGAATTGTCTAACATTTACATCATTATCTCCTTCCTTTTCTCTTTCTAACTCTATTTTTTTTCCTGTCAGAACAGACATTTGAATTCATGTACTTCACATGCATTTATAATCAGACATCATTATAAAGTAAAACCATATCTAATTATGCCCATATGTAGATTCTGCTTTTGCTTGATGCCAAGCCTGATGCAAAATTCAGTCTTGCTACAAATCCCACCTCCCAACAAATTATTTTCGCACACCAAAAATATTATTGAAAAAAAATTAGAATTTGCTAGGATGTTGATAGTGGAGGAGGGTATGTGGGTATAGAGACAGGGGGTATATGGGAACCCTCTATACTTTCCACTCAATGTTGTTGTGAACCTAAAACTGCTCTCAAAATAAATTTTATTAATTAAAAAACTGGAATTTGCTAATTATTTAAGAACTTAATCAGTAGCCAATTTTAAGAACTGACATTACGCAGCACACATTATTTCCATCAGGCAATTCTTTCCTAAGAGCCTCTTGTCAACAGCACCAGCCATATCCAGCCTGGACCCAGGTCCTGGCCCAGGATTAAGAATCCCAACTCTGGCTTCTTCCAACTAAATCCACTTCATGATTTGGGGTTGGCAGGGTCAGGGAGCTGTCCTCTCCAGAGCCCACCTCCTAGAACTTTCCTTTTGTCCCTCCCTACTGACTCTCTTTTCTGCCCATCCAGCCTTCCTCTCCCTCTCTTATTTTATTTTTTATTATTATTAGAAAAGCTTCCTTTTCTTTTAATGAAACCTAAAATTCTGCCACATGATATTTCCTACCATCAGCAGGTTATTACATGCAACAGACTATTATGCAGCCATGAAAAGTGATGGTGCAGGTCCCAGCAGTACAGGAGCGAGGTGCCCGTACCCTCTCGGTGCCCACTGCAAGCACCACCAAGACGCCCAAGGGCAAGGGCGATCCAGCCCAAGGAGCACTAAAGAAACCCTGTGGGATCAGCCTAAAGGCACACCAAACTGTTTCTGCAAACATTGACACTAAGCCACAGAAATCTAAGTAACAAAATAAACTGGTGAACGGAGTGGATCCAGAGACATGGAAGCGTGGAACAGAGTGCAGAATCTTGGAGGGAAGGGGCGGGTGAGGGTGGGTGGGAGGTAATCAACCAAAGACCTTGAATGCATATGTGCATGGTCCATGAACACAGACAATGGGGTGGTGAAGGCCTGGGGCAGGGGGTGGAGGCAGGCTGGAGGGGGCCAATGGGGGAAAAGGGGGGTCAAATGTAATACTTTCAACAATAAAGAATCATTTTTTTAAAAAAAAAAGAAAGAAACAGAAATGCAACAAGCAAAAATCAATCTTCAGAGTGCAAACAAATAAAAGTGGAGTCAAAAGAAGAGGCCGGAGTCAGGCACAAAGAAACTAGTGACTTATCTACAGAAAACAGAACACAGAGGAGAGTCCAGTCAATGATAAACATCATATCCAAAGTCTTCTCCACGATCCCCATATTTCCTGTACTGTTCAACCATTTAGTAAGGGCGAGAATTTTAGAAGCTCTAGAAATAGTTAAGAATTTTTTTAGGTATTTAGATAAGTGTTCATACTTTTTCTTAAAAGCTAAAATCAGGTGTCTTTACTTTTCTGCACAACCAGGAATTAGAGAAATGATGAATTAAGGACATCTCTGATACCTTGTTCACCAATTACCATCCCATGAGCTGGGGTGGGGAAGGTCATATCCTATAATATAAAGCATCATTAAATGCAATTCAAAGCCATAATCATTCACTTGGCATGTCACAAACATTGCAAATTGCTCCTCTTTAGGCTTGAGCCCCTGGTGGGGCATGAAGAAGAGCCCATCAATGATTCTCTCTCTCTCATCATTGATGTTTCTCTCTCTCTCTCTCTCTCTCTCTCTCTCTCTCTCTCCTCTCTGAAATCAATAATAATATATTTTAAAGTAATATGTCAATTATATCTCAATTTTAAAAAAGGAAACTGGTTAGTACACAGGTGTCGTGCTATTGTTTAACTGGCAGAATTTTGTCTGTCTTTTTCAGCAGTACATAAAACAATGGGACACTAACAATCAATGACATCTTACTATTGTTTAACTGGCAGAATTTTGTCTGTCTTTTTCAGTACATAAAACAATGGGACACTAACAATCAACGACATCTTATATACAATGAAATATAGTTTCTTTATTATCATGGAAAAAAATCCTTGATACATTTTAAGTGTTCCTTTCAGGAGCACAGACTAAACTTGGAATGACACCGCATGGCACCTGGGTAAGGGTGCCATTCAGCCGCGTGAAGAGCTCCACCTTTTTTCTATTTCTTGATCTGGATGTTTATTTATGAACATTCATCCAGCCATACACTTATGCTTTGTGCCCATTTCTCTAAGTGTGCCATCTCTTCATAGCATTTCTTAAAATATCAGTATGTAACCTAGTTTATATAGTGTGGATCCCATTTTTGTAACTGGGTGCAGGTGCGCATGCCCTCTCCCACTTGGGTGCACATATTTTGGTATGTAGGCACAGAATCCAAAATGTCAAGGGAAATGATGGAAAGACAGGTGGCTTTTACTTTCTTCCTTATGCTTTTCTGTGTCTGAATATTTTTTACAGTGAGTGCATTATTTCTTTTACAATCAAGAGAAAAAGACAAAAAGACCTATTCTCGTTTTAAAAGCACATGTATATAAAACAAAACCAGCATATTCCTCGAACAGCAGTTGCACTTCACAGAACTGCTGTACATAATAATTAAGGATGTGCACAACAAGTTAGCTATTAGAATGCTCGTCACATTTCATGTCTTCTACCCAGTATTTTCATTTCTGAGAATCTAGCCTAAAAAATAATTTGAGATGTGGACTGATACTTATATAAGGTTTTCAGCATAGTGTTATGTAAAGTATCAAACACTTCTAATAACATGGGGATAGTTAGATAAATCATTGTACATTCGTGTGATGAATGTAGCCACCAACATGGGTGTGGATTTTGAAGACTTCAGGGGTAGACAAAAGTAGGTTGATAGTTGTGAATACATGGAACAGAGAGGTTGTTCCTATTTTATTATAATCATAACCTGCATGTCTTTTCTATAGGAGCAACTGTAAATTTACTTCTGCCCACCCCTGCATCATAACAAATGATTCAAATAATATCAACATCTTTGTACTTCTTGTTAACAAAAAAAAGAGAAAAAAACAACTTTAAATACTAACAAAACTCTTAACTGAATTCCTGTGATATGCCAAGTTCTTTATATACATTATCTCATTTAATTCTCAGCATAACCCTGCAAAGTACATAATCATGTTCCTATTTGAAAGATAGGAAAATAGAGGCTCCCAGGGTTATTAGGAGCTGGGAGCTCCAGAATTAAATCCTGCCTCTCCCTTCTGTCTGATCTCAGCAAGTCAGTGGATTTCTCTGTGCCTCAGTTTCTTTACCTATAAAATGGGGACAATAATTCTCAAAAAGAAGTTGTCAGGATTAAATAAGCCTCAACAAATGTAGGACTGCAAGGCCATCTTACATGCTATTTCATTCCAATTCCTCTCCCTTTGAGGCTCACTCCAATCAAATTTTCCACCCCACAATCTTAGCATCTTAGTGTGGCTACCAATGACATCCACATTGCTAACTCCAACTGTCAGTTCCCTCCCTTCCTTACTTGGCACAGTTCATCACCCCCTCTGACGTGCTAACTCCCTTCCCTTTGCTTCTCCAACCACACTCTCCTGACCTTCCCACCTCACTGGCCACATGCCCCACATTTAATCGTCTGTTCTGTCTCTCTATTCAGGGGCAATGTGGAGGCCACATGTTGAAGATGGTGGCATCAAACATTGGAAGGAGCCCAAGCTCCTGAATGTGTGGAGAACAACCTTTTACTTCCCCTGATTAACTACATTGGGAAAGAAGGAAACCTTTATTGTGTTAAGCTAGTATGATGGAGAGGTTATTTATTTTAGCAGCTAGCATCATTTAGCCTGACTAATATACTCAACCACTGGAATAGGAAGGCAATGAAAAAACCTAACAAATCAAAAAGTAGGCATTGAAGCAAATTATTTAGATATATGACCGTATATAGCAAAAGAAACATGTAAAAGAGGTGAAAGTGGTATAACCGAGGTATAAAGTAGGGTGGGAAACTAAAGTGGGGTGACTGCTGGTTTTCATTATAAGCCTAATAGTAACTTTTAACTACATGGATGCATAATTTAAATAACAATATAAAATATTGACCTAAAAATTATTTATATTAAGTAAAAATATAAATTCTAAACACTTCTAGGAGAAACAGACATGAGCATAAATAATTACAGAATACACACTATAAAAACCCAGAGTGAAGCATGATGGGTCATGAGTGAAACAGAAAGCGCTCTTAAAATGAATCAAATACATTTGAGTACAATTAAAGTTGTGTTCAATTCGGTTCGGTTGTTTTGTTGTAGATTTTGTTTTTGTGTGTGTGTGTTTTGTTTTTTTAAATATATTTTATTGATTTCAGAGAGGAAGGGAGAGAGAGATAGAGATAGAAACATCAATGATGAGAGAGAATCAAGCCCCCCTCCTGCAAGCCCCCCACTGGGGGGTCAAGCCCACTACCCAGGCATGTGCCCCTGACCAGAATCAAACCCAGGGCCCGTCAGTCCGCAGGCCGAAGCTCTATCCACTGAGCCAAACCGGCTAAGGCTTTTTGTAGATTTTGGAATACTTCGGTTGTTTTGTTGTAGATTTTGTTTTTGTGTGTGTGTGTTTTGTTTTTTTAAATATATTTTATTGATTTCAGAGAGGAAGGGAGAGAGAGATAGAGATAGAAACATCAATGATGAGAGAGAATCAAGCTCCCCTCCTGCAAGCCCCCCACTGGGGGTCGAGCCCACTACCCAGGCATGTGCCCCTGACCAGAATCAAACCCAGGGCCCATCAGTCCGCAGGCCGACGCTCTATCCACTGAACCAAACCGGCTAGGGCTTGTAGATTTTGGATATGATGGCTTCCCAGAGGGTAGAAAATTTGGGAGCATTTTCTTCCCTTTCTCTTTTTGGAGGAGTGTAAGAGGAAGATATTTTAAATAGTAAGTGGAAGAAGGCCAAAAATCAGGCCTCTGCCAGCATGTACTATTTTTGTGTGTGAATTCTTTTAAAGCACCCCTTCCTCGAGATACTTTCATCAGTTGGAAAATTGCCTTCAGTGTACTTATCTTGTTAGAATGAGACACTTTACTGACATCTGGTGGATACGCATAAGTATTCAAGTTCAAATATTCCTACCTGCACAGTGAACTGCTCTCCTTAAAGATATGATTTGTTCCATGCACAACCAGCTGGTACAACTCATGCTTTACTAGTAGGTGGTGTCATTCCTAAAATACCTCTTGAATGCCCCACCCTTGCAGACCCTGGCCCCTCAATTGATCCTATCTTGCTAATTCCTCTTCCCTCCTTCTTTCTCTCCTTTTTCTCTCTGGCCCTCCTGTTTAAGAGTGCCTCTCCCTTCCAAAGAAATCACCCCCTTCTTTTGCAGAGTAAAGGCCTTGGTTTCAGCAGACACTTTAGAGCTTCACCTTCTACCCAGAGCTTTATCCGGAACTAAGATGTAACCCCAGAGCCTGCTGTTAATAAAATAAACTATTTCCACCTCAGAATAGATGCAGACCACAATTCAGGATGTCTTTTAACTTAAGGCTCGTGTAGTGGGTGAGTGGGGTCCTGAGGGGTCCGCTCCGGACAGAATCTTACCCTGAGGCCCTCCGCTCCACCACTAGGACCATAAATGCTACCTGCTTGGAAGGGAGCATTTGCCACACCCACTCAGGTGATGTTCAAGCTCTTGACTCCACCAGGAGTCAGAAAACCAGTGGGTATGCTTTCTACACCATTTCCCTTAG
Organism: Myotis brandtii; assembly: GCF_000412655.1. Lineage (NCBI taxonomy): Eukaryota > Metazoa > Chordata > Mammalia > Chiroptera > Vespertilionidae > Myotis > Myotis brandtii. The sequence goes on along the minus strand of NW_005360124.1, from coordinate 1,247,366 downwards.
GAATCCAGGTTGGTTTGGTTGCTGGTTGCTCAGAGCCCCTGAATCAGCTCAGTTACTTATTTTTTTTCTTTGCTTTTTTCTGTTCCAAATTACTCAAGGGATTAGCTAGTACACATCTGCAAAAACACATACTTCATTCTTTCAGACCTAACTCCTCTCTTTTTTGGGGAAAACAAATGAACCAGCCTATGCTTAGGGACTGCAGAGTGATCCAGTCCCCTTGACCTACATGCATGGTTTGATGCCACCCATGCTCTGTATCACTTGCTAAAATCCATAACCCTAGTTGGATTGAAAGATTTCTCTTCCATGCATCCTTTTTTTGCTGCCTATCTCCCCTAACACTACTTAAGGGAAGTGAGTGGCCTTCAAGAAGGCCCCTCAATATCAATGAGCAGCTTCTGAGTAATTTTTATTCTTAAACATGCTGTTCTGTAAAAACAGAATGAGTCCAGGAAACACTGTCTCTAAACCAGGTACAGTATAAATTCAAAGATCTCTCGCCAGTTTCTTCACACCCTATTGAGTTTGAGACCTGGAAATTTTTAAGAAACCAGAACAATTCAGTCCAGAAAGAGAAAGAAGGTCTGAATGTCTTTCGATATAAAAGGAGTTATTATAAAGGTCTTACTTATTTTTATGTCCAATAGAATGAGCTCCACCTGCAGTTACATGGCCATCGAGCAGAGAGAGACTGTGGCTGAGCTCCTCACTCACACCGGGGAGCCTGCTGCTTTGCTGGAAGCCCGCTGGAGGCAGGGGAATGAAGAGGGGGCCTCCTGAGCTCCTGAAAGCCATCAGAGTTGAGTGTCTACACTGCTCATTCAACAAGCGCTTCACTGGTGTCTCCATTTGCCAGACACTAGTGAGGTTAGAACTAATAATTATTCAGTTAAAACTTGGCCCTAAGGAGCTCACTATCCACCGGAGGAATCCAGCCTGTGCAGTCTCCTGAGAGCCAGCTCAGTGTGTCCAGCAGGTGAGGGAGAGTCACTCCCTTACACTAAATTCCTGCTGATCCGGTCCTCTCTCAGACTCGTCTGCCAATATAAGTGTGGCTGTAATTTAGCCCAAATCCCCGAACACCAGGATTCTGTGCCCTCCCTGAGAATATCCCTTGGCTTTTTGTTAGCCAGCCTGCATGGGAGGAAAGAGGGTTTTTAAGTGTCCTGGAAGTACCTTTAATTGCATTATGCATCAGGGATAATTTAAGAGTGATGCAGGGAAAGAATTCTGAGCCCTAATTAGGACATTCAACGCTGATCTGTCTCTTCTGCAGCTGTATTCAAAGCTCTGCCTGCCTGTGCAGGATCACAAGGTTTGTAAGAAACCAGAGCAAGTGTAATATCAAGACTGCACACTCTGAAATGTGAAAATGTGCCAAATATTATCCATCCTCCTTAGTCCTGTTAGAATTAGGTCATTAATACCATGCCTAATTAATGACAACTTTTCATAGGTCCTGTCTCAGCCAGGGTTCCAGCAGAAAAGACTTGACATGCAAAAAATATTAAATGAACGGACAATATAAAGTTATGTAGGGGAACCATAAGGAATCGTGCAATCCCCCTGCACTAGTGTCACTGAGACTCAACATTCGGGACTCAAAGAGGAGGGCGGGGAGTGCTTGAGGACCAGAAGGTTAAAGTCATGGAGAGGATGACGTCTGGAGAGGAGCTGTGATCTGTCTAAGGGCACAGCCGTCCAAGGCCAGGGATCCAAGAGAACAAATTCCCAGCCTCACTCGCCTCCCTCTTTTTCCATTGGATGAAGCTAAGCAGGAGCTGGAAGGAAAGGAAGTCCATTGGTTCAGTCCAGAGCATCATCATGAGTTTGAGTTCTTTATATATTTTAGATACTAATGTCTTGTCAGATGTATAATTTGCAAATATGTTCTCCCATTCCTTAGGTTGCATTTTTATTTTGTTGATGGTTTCCATTGCTGTGCCAATGCTTTTTAGTTTGATGTGGTTCCACTTATTTATTTTTGCCTTTGTTTCCTTTGCTTTTGGTGTCAACTCCAAAATACTATCATCAAGACTGATGTCAAGCATTCTGGGGTCTGTGATCTTTTGTTCTCTAGTCTAATTAGATTTAAAGGCAGCAGTGACTCTGTTTCCACTGGTGAAGAAGGGACTGGTCTTTTGTGAAGCAACAAAACAAAACAAATCATTGTTTGCAACACATTCCTTTCGTTAGCTCTGCTCTCTGTCAACTAAAACTGTTCTGTTTCTTGAAATGTTTGTTCCAGACCTAAGATTAGAAATCACATTATTCTTCTAATAGTGTGCCTAAGAATAGAGCTCACACTAAAATGTATGATTTTTCATTCGATATTTTAAAGCTTAATTTAACTTTTATCTTTATGAATGTAAACATAATTTTGAACATTTTCTTTTCTTTCTCTGGTTCATCCATGCTCTTGATTAACCCCATTTTTTCATGTCATTTGGTATCTATCCATCCAGAGCTCTTCTAAGGAAAATCACTCTACCCACAGCCCCTGCTACCTAAGTTTAGAGCACTAGGCCTCTTTTTGTTTGCATATTACACACACACACACACACACACAATTTTCCCATCTAGCTGCAAAGCAGAGAACATTTTTTTTCTTTGATTTTCATCCTTCCTCTCTCTTTGAGTGCAGACCAAGCATGGAAAATGTCCAATCAAAGGAACAATTCCTCCCAAAGCTGTGATGCCAATGAGGAGTGGTAATGATGTACACCTGGATGCAATACTGAACACTCATAATTCCCGTCCAGGGGGCAAGTGCTGGCCTCGGAAGCCAGCCACCTGCATTTTTCTCCACAACTTGTCCAGTCTTTCAGCTGCCTTGGGCTTTATAGCCCACCCTTCCAATGAAGAGGATTAAAGCATTCATTTCCTCCCCTGGGATGCTGTAGAAAGAGTGTGTGAGAAGCCACTGTGTGTGGTTGTGTGGTCTGAGTCAGATGGAAAATGTAGGAATGGGGGTATGGAAATAGGAAATACGTGCTTTAGGAAACAGACTTCTTTGATCTTACTTGGTGATAAAAATAAATCAATATCATTCATTCAATACAAGTGTTTCCTACTCACTCAAAAATTATGCACAGCCCGGCCAGTATGGCTCAATGGTTGAGCATCAACCTATGAACTAGGAGGTCACAGTTCTGATTCCTGGTGGGGCACATGCCTGGGTTGTGGGCTCGATCCCCAGTAGGGGGAGTGCAGGAGGCAGCCAATCAATGATCTCCCTCGTCATTGATGTTCCTATCTCTCTCTCCCTCTCCTTTCCTCTCTGAAATCAATAAAAATATATTTTTTTAAAAATTATGCACAGATAGTTGTGTGTCTATGTACATCTATTTACACAGACATACATACTTCTTATACACAACTAGAGGCCCAATGCACAAAATTCGTGTAAGAGTAGGCCTCCCTTCCCCCAGCTGCTGGCACTGGCTTCCCTCTGGCACCTGGGACCAGGTTTCCCTTCTGCCCTGGCTTCACCTGGAAGGATGTCTGGAATGACGTCTGGTCTAATTAGCATATTACCCTTTTATTATTATAGATTGCACACAGGGTACTATGGGTTGCATGTATGTTAAATATCTAGAAATCTTTTCTGTGCCAGGGTCTACGGTAAGTGCTGGAAGCATGAAAATTTGGACCATTAATATAATCAATCTACTGCACAAGGAAATGAGAGTTTTTACTTTAATTCATTTACATGATTGGAAGTCTATAGATTTTTAAATAGGGGTACAATGATAAAAAATATATGTATTTAAGGAAATTATAGTTCCAAATTTATTTCTTGCTACACAGAATGTTGATTTACAGAATATTAATAAGAGTGAATTCTAAATGCCATGGCTCTGATTCAACATACTGATTTTGTTTATCTGTTGCAAAACTTAATGGCTTAAACAACTATTTTATTAAGATGTCATAGTTTTATGGACCAGGAACTGGGGATGGATTAAGCTAGGTCCTCAGAACACCCAGAGAGAGAGTTTCAAGAGAAAGAAAGTGGGAGCTCGCAGTCCTTTAAGCACTGGGTCCAGAACTGGCACAGAGTGCCTTCCGCTGCACTCGATTGCTCAGAGCAGTCGCAAACAAGGTCAGTCTCTTCATTTCTAAAATCCAGTTGCTTCCTCAGGACCACAGGGTCTGAGCAGCTGGGTTTCCATGTTGATCCTTATGCACATGTTTGAGATGGTCTTTTGTAAGATGAGCAACATCTGAAACCTAGGAATAGTACTGGATCTGGAAGGTGGGTGTGGGTGTGTAGCCTGTTCTCAATCCTGCTGTGGATTCTCAATCTGGAGACGTAAACTACACACCTATGCATTGCATCCAGACCCAGGGTCTCCCAGTGCAGGCTTCTGCGTTCTTAAGTGCTACCAGCAGCAGTGACTGCAGACCTTCTCAAGGATGGGAAGAAGGAAAGGGGCCAACCTCTGGTCCTTCCCTCTCAGTGTGGTCATTCTACTACCCCCTACCCCAACAAAGGAGTGAGGGTCCAGGGGAACATTGTGTCAGCCCTCTGCCTGAGGGGTGCACCTAGCTCCTGGAAGGTTTCTTCTCTCTACTCTCTCCTCTCAAAAGTGCTCACCTCCTCGGAACTTCCTCACCGACTTCCCCTGCTCAAGGGAGAAAGGCAGCTCATCTTCCCTGGACACACACTAAAACTTACAAGTATGTCTTGGGTTTGGTTCCCCCAAAGCAGACTCTGAGACAAGGATTCAAGTGCAAGCAGTTAACTTGGGAGGAAGCACTAGTAGTGGAGTGGGGAAGGAGGGAAGCCAGGAGAGGGTGTTAATGAGCGGAACACCACTGTGGGCAACCGGGGCTCACTCTAGCTGGGGACCTCTGGGGATGCTGTAGAGCGTTGCCCCATCCATTACGACTGAGGCACTGTTGGTGCTCACAGGGCGCCAGCTCCCCGGCACTGGGGTCTTTGCCGTGCATGGGCTCAGCAGCCAGAGCTAGCCTCAGGCTGAGCCACAGGTGCCTGCGTAGGAAGCTGTGGGCATGTTCAGGACAGGGACGGTAAGTGTTGAGGGGATGAGGATGGGATGCCAACTGCGTCTGCCACAAACTCATATCCAGGGACCCACATTAGACCTCATATCATGCCCATTTTTACCAATACATCACTGAGATATTTTTATCAAATAAGAAAAAAATCAAATTTTGAAAATTGTATGTGTCCTTAGCAAAATACAATACAATGAAATAAGTTTGAACAATACAGAAATGTATACAATCAAAAATAAAACTCTTTGTCTCTACCTCATTCCACCAAGATATCCACTCTCTCAACAGTTTCTGTTTTAAATGATTGGGTACAATCATCCCTTTAAATCATGTGCTTAGGCAGGAGTTCCTCACAATCCAAGGACAATTAGCACCGGAAAAAGCCACTTACAGGGAATCCATTTAAAACTGAGATCAAAATTTCACACTAAATGGCGATTAGGAGATTATCTTGAAAACTGAAACTAAAATTATAAAAATAAATGTATTTTTATTTAATAAAACATAATGGCCACTGTGCACTAATTCTTGGAAAGAATAAAA
>NW_005360124.1:1216508-1238420 GCF_000412655.1 Myotis brandtii | reverse complement strand
AACATCAATGATGATAGAGAACCATTGATCAGCTGCCTCCTGCACGCCCCACACTGGGGATTGAGCCCACTACCCAGGCATGTGCCCCTGACCAGAATCAAACCCAGGGCCCATCAGTCCGCAGGCCGACGCTCTATCCACTGAACCAAACCGGCTAGGGCTTGTAGATTTTGGATATGATGGCTTCCCAGAGGGTAGAAAATTTGGGAGCATTTTCTTCCCTTTCTCTTTTTGGAGGAGTGTAAGAGGAAGATATTTTAAATAGTAAGTGGAAGAAGGCCAAAAATCAGGCCTCTGCCAGCACGTACTATTTTTGTGTGTGAATTCTTTTAAAGCACCCCTTCCTCGAGATACTTTCATCAGTTGGAAAATTGCCTTCAGTGTACTTATCTTGTTAGAATGAGACACTTTACTGACATCTGGTGGATACGCATAAGTATTCAAGTTCAAATATTCCTACCTGCACAGTGAACTGCTCTCCTTAAAGATATGATTTGTTCCATGCACAACCAGCTGGTACAACTCATGCTTTACTAGTAGGTGGTGTCATTCCTAAAATACCTCTTAAATGCCCCACCCTTGCAGACCCTGGCCCCTCAGTTGATCCTATCTTGCTAATTCCTCTTCCCTCCTTCTTTCTCTCCTTTTTCTCTCTGGCCCTCCTGTTTAAGAGTGCCTCTCCCTTCCAAAGAAATCACCCCCTTCTTTTGCAGAGTAAAGGCCTTGGTTTCAGCAGACACTTTAGAGCTTCACCTTCTACCCAGAGCTTTATCCGGAACTAAGATGTAACCCCAGAGCCTGCTGTTAATAAAATAAACTATTTCCACCTCAGAATAGATGCAGACCACAATTCAGGATGTCTTTTAACTTAAGGCTCGTGTAGTGGGTGAGTGGGGTCCTGAGGGGTCCGCTCCGGACAGAATCTTACCCTGAGGCCCTCCGCTCCACCACTAGGACCATAAATGCTACCTGCTTGGAAGGGAGCATTTGCCACACCCACTCAGGTGATGTTCAAGCTCTTGACTCCACCAGGAGTCAGAAAACCAGTGGGTATGCTTTCTACACCATTTCCCTTAGGAATCCAGGTTGGTTTGGTTGCTGGTTGCTCAGAGCCCCTGAATCAGCTCAGTTACTTATTTTTTTTCTTTGCTTTTTTCTGTTCCAAATTACTCAAGGGATTAGCTAGTACACATCTGCAAAAACACATACTTCATTCTTTCAGACCTAACTCCTTGCTTTTTTGGGGAAAACAAATGAACCAGCCTATGCTTGGGGACTGCAGAGTGATCCAGTCCCCCTGACCTACATGCATGGTTTGATGCCACCCATGCTCTGTATCACTTGCTAAAACCCATAACCCTAGTTGGATTGAAAGATTTCTCTTCCATGCATCCTTTTTTTTGCTGCCTATCTCCCCTAACACTACTTAAGGGAAGTGAGTGGCCTTCAAGAAGGCCCCTCAATATCAATGAGCAGCTTCTGAGTAATTTTTATTCTTAAACATGCTGTTCTGTAAAAACAGAATGAGTCCAGGAAACACTGTCTCTAAACCAGGTACAGTATAAATTCAAAGATCTCTCGCCAGTTTCTTCACACCCTATTGAGTTTGAGACCTGGAAATTTTTAAGAAACCAGAACAATTCAGTCCAGAAAGAGAAAGAAGGTCTGAATGTCTTTCGATATAAAAGGAGTTATTATAAAGGTCTTACTTATTTTTATGTCCAATAGAATGAGCTCCACCTGCCGTTACATGGCCATCGAGCAGAGAGAGACTGTGAGTGTGTGGCTGAGCTCCTCACTCACACCGGGGAGCCTGTGGCTTTGCTGGAAGCCCGCTGGAGGCAGGAGAATGAAGAGGGGTCCTTCTGAGCTCCTGAAAGCCATCCGAGTTGAGCGTCTACACTGCTCATTCAACAAGCGCTTCACTGGTGTCTCCATTTGCCAGACACTAGTGAGGTTAGAACTAATAATTATTCAGTTAAAACTTGGCCCTAAGGAGCTCACTATCCACCGGAGGAATCCAGCCTGTGCAGTCTCCTGAGAGCCAGCTCAGTGTGTCCAGCAGGTGAGGGAGAGTCACTCCCTTACACTAAATTCCTGCTGATCCGGTCCTCTCTCAGACTCGTCTGCCAATATAAGTGTGGCTGTAATTTAGCCCAAATCCCCGAACACCAGGATTCTGTGCCCTCCCTGAGAATATCCCCTGGCTTTTTGTTAGCCAGCCTGAATGGGAGGAAAGAGGATTTTTAAGTGTCCTGGAAGTACCTTTAATTGCATTATGCATCAGGGATAATTTAAGAGTGATGCAGGGAAAGAATTCTGAGCCCTAATTAGGACATTCAACGCTGATCTGTCTCTTCTGCAGCTGTATTCAAAGCTCTGCCTGCCTGTGCAGGATCACAAGGTTTGTAAGAAACCAGAGCAAGTGTAATATCAAGACTGCACACAATGAAATGTGAAAATGTGCCAAATATTATCCATCCTCCTTAGTCCTGTTAGAATTAGGTCATTAATACCATGCCTAATTAATGACAACTTTTCATAGGTCCTGTCTCAGCCAGGGTTCCAGCAGAAAAGACTTGACATGCAAGAAATATTAAATGAACGGACAATATAAAGTTATGTAGGGGAACCATAAGGAATCGTGCAATCCCCCTGCACTAGTGTCACCGAGACTCGACATTCGGGACTCAAAGAGGAGGGCGGGGAGTGCTTGAGGACCAGAAGGTTAAAGTCATGGAGAGGATGACGTCTGGAGAGGAGCTGTGATCTGTCTAAGGGCACAGCCGTCCAAGGCCAGGGATCCAAGAGAACAAATTCCCAGCCTCACTCGCCTCCCTCTTTTTCCATTGGATGAAGCTAAGCAGGAGCTGGAAGGAAAGGAAGTCCATTGGTTCAGTCCAGAGCATCATCATGAGTTTGAGTTCTTTATATATTTTAGATACTAATGTCTTGTCAGATGTATAATTTGCAAATATGTTCTCCCATTCCTTAGGTTGCATTTTTATTTTGTTGATGGTTTCCATTGCTGTGCCAATGCTTTTTAGTTTGATGTGGTTCCACTTATTTATTTTTGCCTTTGTTTCCTTTGCTTTTGGTGTCAACTCCAAAATACTATCACCAAGACTGATGTCAAGCATTCTGGGGTCTGTGATCTTTTGTTCTCTAGTCTAATTAGATTTAAAGGCAGCAGTGACTCTGTTTCCACTGGTGAAGAAGGGACTGGTCTTTTGTGAAGCAACAAAACAAAACAAATCATTGTTTGCAACACATTCCTTTCGTTAGCTCTGCTCTCTGTCAACTAAAACTGTTCTGTTTCTTGAAATGTTTGTTCCAGACCTAAGATTAGAAATCACATTATTCTTCTAATAGTGTGCCTAAGACTAGAGCTCACACTAAAATGTATGATTTTTCATTCGATATTTTAAAGCTTAATTTAACTTTTATCTTTATGAATGTAAACATAATTTTGAACATTTTCTTTTCTTTCTCTGGTTCATCCATGCTCTTGATTAACCCCATTTTTTCATGTCATTTGGTATCTATCCATCCAGAGCTCTTCTAAGGAAAATCACTCTACCCACAGCCCCTGCTACCTAAGTTTAGAGCACTAGGCCTCTTTTTGTTTGCATATTACACACACACACACACACACACAATTTTCCCATCTAGCTGCAAAGCAGAGAACATTTTTTTTCTTTGATTTTCATCCTTCCTCTCTCTTTGAGTGCAGACCAAGCATGGAAAATGTCCAATCAAAGGAACAATTCCTCCCAAAGCTGTGATGCCAATGAGGAGTGGTAATGATGTACACCTGGATGCAATACTGAACACTCATAATTCCCGTCCAGGGGGCAAGTGCTGGCCTCGGAAGCCAGCCACCTGCATTTTTCTCCACAACTTGTCCAGTCTTTCAGCTGCCTTGGGCTTTATAGCCCACCCTTCCAATGAAGAGGATTAAAGCATTCATTTCCTCCCCTGGGATGCTGTAGAAAGAGTGTGTGAGAAGCCACTGTGTGTGGTTGTGTGGTCTGAGTCAGATGGAAAATGTAGGAATGGGGGTATGGAAATAGGAAATACGTGCTTTAGGAAACAGACTTCTTTGATCTTACTTGGTGATAAAAATAAATCAATATCATTCATTCAATACAAGTGTTTCCTACTCACTCAAAAATTATGCACAGCCCGGCCAGTATGGCTCAATGGTTGAGCATCAACCTATGAACTAGGAGGTCACAGTTCTGATTTCTGGTGGGGCACATGCCTGGGTTGTGGGCTCGATCCCCAGTAGGGGGAGTGCAGGAGGCAGCCAATCAATGATCTCCCTCGTCATTGATGTTCCTATCTCTCTCTCCCTCTCCTTTCCTCTCTGAAATCAATAAAAATATATTTTTTTAAAAATTATGCACAGATAGTTGTGTGTCTATGTACATCTATTTACACAGACATACATACTTCTTATACACAACTAGAGGCCCAATGCACAAAATTCGTGTAAGAGTAGGCCTCCCTTCCCCCAGCTGCTGGCACTGGCTTCCCTCTGGCACCTGGGACCAGGTTTCCCTTCTGCCCTGGCTTCACCTGGAAGGATGTCTGGAATGACGTCTGGTCTAATTAGCATATTACCCTTTTATTATTATAGATTGCACACAGGGTACTATGGGTTGCATGTATGTTAAATATCTAGAAATCTTTTCTGTGCCAGGGTCTACGGTAAGTGCTGGAAGCATGAAAATTTGGACCATTAATATAATCAATCTACTGCACAAGGAAATGAGAGTTTTTACTTTAATTCATTTACATGATTGGAAGTCTATAGATTTTTAAATAGGGGTACAATGATAAAAAATATATGTATTTAAGGAAATTATAGTTCCAAATTTATTTCTTGCTACACAGAATGTTGATTTACAGAATATTAATAAGAGTGAATTCTAAATGCCATGGCTCTGATTCAACATACTGATTTTGTTTATCTGTTGCAAAACTTAATGGCTTAAACAACTATTTTATTAAGATGTCATAGTTTTATGGACCAGGAACTGGGGATGGATTAAGCTAGGTCCTCAGAACACCCAGAGAGAGAGTTTCAAGAGAAAGAAAGTGGGAGCTCGCAGTCCTTTAAGCACTGGGTCCAGAACTGGCACAGAGTGCCTTCCGCTGCACTCGATTGCTCAGAGCAGTCGCAAACAAGGTCAGTCTCTTCATTTCTAAAATCCAGTTGCTTCCTCAGGACCACAGGGTCTGAGCAGCTGGGTTTCCATGTTGATCCTTATGCACATGTTTGAGATGGTCTTTTGTAAGATGAGCAACATCTGAAACCTAGGAATAGTACTGGATCTGGAAGGTGGGTGTGGGTGTGTAGCCTGTTCTCAATCCTGCTGTGGATTCTCAATCTGGAGACGTAAACTACACACCTATGCATTGCATCCAGACCCAGGGTCTCCCAGTGCAGGCTTCTGCGTTCTTAAGTGCTACCAGCAGCAGTGACCGCAGACCTTCTCAAGGATGGGAAGAATGAAAGGGGCCAACCTCTGGTCCTTCCCTCTCAGTGTGGTCATTCTACTACCCCCTACCCCAACAAAGGAGTGAGGGTCCAGGGGAACATTGTGTCAGCCCTCTGCCTGAGGGGTGCACCTAGCTCCTGGAAGGTTTCTTCTCTCTACTCTCTCCTCTCAAAAGTGCTCACCTCCTCGGAACTTCCTCACCGACTTCCCCTGCTCAAGGGAGAAAGGCAGCTCATCTTCCCTGGACACACACTAAAACTTACAAGTATGTCTTGGGTTTGGTTCCCCCAAAGCAGACTCTGAGACAAGGATTCAAGTGCAAGCAGTTAACTTGGGAGGAAGCACTAGTAGTGGAGTGGGGAAGGAGGGAAGCCAGGAGAGGGTGTTAATGAGCGGAACACCACTGTGGGCAACCGGGGCTCACTCTAGCTGGGGACCTCTGGGGATGCTGTAGAGCGTTGCCCCATCCATTACGACTGAGGCACTGTTGGTGCTCACAGGGCGCCAGCTCCCCGGCACTGGGGTCTTTGCCGTGCATGGGCTCAGCAGCCAGAGCTAGCCTCAGGCTGAGCCACAGGTGCCTGCGTAGGAAGCTGTGGGCATGTTCAGGACAGGGACGGTAAGTGTTGAGGGGATGAGGATGGGATGCCAACTGCGTCTGCCACAAACTCATATCCAGGGACCCACATTAGACCTCATATCATGCCCATTTTTACCAATACATCACTGAGATATTTTTATCAAATAAGAAAAAAATCAAATTTTGAAAATTGTATGTGTCCTTAGCAAAATACAATACAATGAAATAAGTTTGAACAATACAGAAATGTATACAATCAAAAATAAAACTCTTTGTCTCTACCTCATTCCACCAAGATATCCACTCTCTCAACAGTTTCTGTTTTAAATGATTGGGTACAATCATCCCTTTAAATCATGTGCTTAGGCAGGAGTTCCTCACAATCCAAGGACAATTAGCACCGGAAAAAGCCACTTACAGGGAATCCATTTAAAACTGAGATCAAAATTTCACACTAAATGGCGATTAGGAGATTATCTTGAAAACTGAAACTAAAATTATAAAAATAAATGTATTTTTATTTAATAAAACATAATGGCCACTGTGCACTAATTCTTGGAAAGAATAAAAAATAAATCAATCATTTAAAGGGTTTGGGGAGTAATTTTCAGACAAAATTGTACAGCAGCAGGATGCGACATCCTTCGCTTCATATTTGACTTTCACAGTTCATGGAATGCTCACTCTCACCAAGAGCATTGAAGACTTCACAGATGTTCCCAGGACTTCTCTGTTTTTGTGTAATTCGAATCCACTTCCTCCCAGTGACTGCACTGTGCAGCAGTTACCCTGGTCAGGTTTTTCCTTCCCTGTTGTCAACCGGCCTCACTCCCTACATCTTATTTCAGATTTGCAGTTGACTGAGTTAGAGTGATAGGGGGACATGACTGCAAGTGTCAGGAAGTGAGGTTGTTTTAGTGCAGCGGTTCTCAACCTGTGGGTCGCGACCCCTTTGGGGGTCGAACAACCCTTTCACAGGGATCCCCTAAAACCATCCTGCATATCAGATATTTACATTATGATTCATAACAGTAGCAAAATTACAGTTATGAAGTAGCAACGAAAATAAATGAAACAACATGAGGAACTGTATTTAAAGGACCAGAAGGTTGAGAACCACTGTTTTAGTAGAAACTAATTTGATCAATATTCATATAATTTTGAATTATACAACCTCATAACTACAGAGACCAGCATAATGAACATTTAGATAACAGGGGCCCCGGCACCTTCATTTCTGAATTTATCAATTTTGGACATCTATGGGCATTGCCCATTCGGCAGTTCTGAGTGATTGAACCTGGCTTTGATCATAGAAGCACCTGGGCCAAGCAGCTTTTCCACACTCTTCTCCCTCCCACTTTCTCAGAATCCATGGAACAAACCACCCTGACCTCAGTGTATAAAACAACAAACATTTAACCTGCCCACGAATTCTGTGGGTCAGGAACCAGGAGGGCACAGAGGGATAGCTTACCTTTTATTCACAATGTCTGGGGTGTCACCCGGGAAGACTTGGAGCTGGGGTGACCTCATATCAGGAGGCTGGAGTCATCTGAATGGGTGGGAGGAGGACAGGACTGCGCGCCAGAACACCTATGTGTGGCTGTTCCCTGTGGGCAGCTTCCTCGCACCATGGCAGGCTCCGCAGGCTCTGCAGGCTCAGGCTTCTTATGTGGGGCTTGGGCTCTACGCACAAGTGTTTCTACTCGCGTGGGGCAAGAACTGCAACTCCTTTTATGGCCGAGGCGACCTGGCGCTGTCTTTTATACTGCATTCCAGTGGCTACGTAGAGGGTACCAGCCACAGCTTCAGAGGGGAGAAGAGCATGGGCCGTGGTAGATGTTGTTGGGATCACTTTTAGAAATACTATCTGTCCGAAACCTCAAAGCCAAATGACACCACTAGCTGTTAGGCAAACATGCCCACACTCTCTCATCCCTTGTCTATTATCTGCACCTGTCTTAAATCTGGCCCAGCCTTCAAGGCTCATCACCAATGCTGCCTCCTCCATGAAGCCAAGAGAAGCTCTTCTTCAGCCACTCCCCACGCTGTAGCTGTTTTTCTCATCTGCTCCTCTATCTTGTGTCCTAGGTGTCTGGACTCTCCCTGGATCCTTCTGGTCATCAAGCCCAAGCCCCATTTCTCCTTATGGCCCCTCTGTGTCTGGGGCACATGTCTGTTGGCAAAATGTGTCTCTGGAAAGTTTATCAGCCTTTGAACGCAGCCCCAGCCTTGGCGCAGAGCCAGCTGGCAAGGTCTGGAGAACAAGCTGGACATTGTCACATAGACTACCCAGGCCCATATTCCCACCCATGGCTCCTTAAATGTGATGCTCTGAAACAAGGTTCCCCAACCTTCTAAGCTAAACAGATATCCCCTCTGAGTTGCAAAGGCAGGCTGGCACACAAAGCTCTTGGCTGTACAAATTCTAGGGTCCCATGGCTCTTAGATGTCCTTCCACCTGGGCAATGGCTGTCAGGTGCAGATTGTAACTACTCCATTTCCTCCCCGCCCCCCAAGCTTTATTGAGGTATAATTGGCAAACAAAAATGTAAGATACTGGAAGTGTAACGTGTGATGATTTGATATACATATACATTGTGAAAGAAATCCTCACATCTATTAATTTGCTCCACCTTCTGACCTATGTCAGCAAACTGTACCAGCGTCTGGGCAGGGGTTGCAAATCCAGCCCATGACATTGTGAAAGAAATCCTCACATCTATTAATTTGCTCACCTTCTGACCTATGTCAGCAGACTGTACCAGCGGCTGGGCAGGGGTTGCAAATCCAGCCCACAGCCTGTGTTGGTAAATGAAGTTTTATTGGAAGCCAGGCGTGCCCATTTATTGCATTTTGTCTATGGCTGCTCTCCCGCTACAGTGGCAGAGTTGAGGAGTGTGACAGTGATCATATGGCCCACAAAGCCAAATTCATTTATGCTCAATAACATGATCTGCATAAGGAAGTGACTAAATGAAATTTTTAAAATGCTGGGACTAAGTATACAAAGACTGGGTTTTTAAGTCCTTCCTTTGCCACAAACACTTTGAATAACCCTTGTAGAGTCACTTGACCTCAATGGGCCTCAGTTTCCCCATCTGCAACATAAGAGATTTGGACTAGGTTCTATTATGTTACAAAATACACAATTTGAGAAAATGGTGGGAACAAAAGGAGCTTGAGAAGGATGTGTATTCTTCTGTTGTTGAATGAAGTCGTCTATAGAAGTCAATTACATCCAGCTGATCGATGGTGTTGTTGAGATGAACTATGTCCTCACTGACGTCCTGCCTGCAGGATCTGTCCACTCTGACAGAAGGGTATTGAAGTCTCCAACTGTCACAGTGTGGTCATCTATTTCTCCTTGCAGTTCAGCTTTTGCCTCATATAGTTTAATGCTCTGTTGTTAGGTGCATACACATTAAAGATTCTTATCTCTTCTTGGAGAATTGAGTTGTTTATCATTATGTAATATCCTTCTTTTTTTTACTTCTTTATTGTTTAAAGTATTACATGAGTCTCCTTTTTCCCCCATTGACCTCTCCTCAGCCACCCCTACCCCCCAGCACATGCCCTCACTCCCCTACTGTCTATGTCCATTGGTTATGCTCATATGCATGCACACAAGTCCTTTGGTTGATCTCTTACCCCATCACCACCCTCCCCCGCACCTCCCCACCACCGCCCCTGCCTTCTCTCATAGGTTGGACAGCTTGTTTGATGCCTCTATATCTCTGGTTCTATTTTTGTTCATCAGTTTATGTTGTTCATTATATTCCATAAATGAGTGAGATCATGTGATATGTAATATCCTTCTTTATCCTGATATCTTTGCTTGCCCTGAAGCCTGCAATGTCTGAAATTACTGCAGCTACTTCTTTCTCTTGACTGTTGTAAACATGGTATATCTTTCTCCTTCCTCTACTTCTGATCTATATGTGTGGGTTTCTTGTAAACAACATATTGTTGGGTCTTGTGTTTTGATCCACTCTCATAACCTCTGTCCTTTAATTGATACATTTAGACCACAGATGTTCAAAGTGATTACTGACATAATTAGGTTAATATCTACCATAGTTGTTACTGTTTTCTACTTCTGACCTTGTTCTTTGTTCCTGTTGTCTCTCAATCTTTTTCTGCCTTTTGTGGTTGTAATTAAGCATTTTATATTTTATTTTTCCTCCCTTCTCAGTATATAAGTTGTACTTCTCTTTTCGCTTTTTTTTTAAAGCGATTGATTCAAATACTCAGGAATCAAGTGCCTGAAATTCAGAAGTGCCTGTCAATTTACCTCATCTTAACCGCCATCCTCAGCCTCCGGGACTCAGCTGGATTTCTCTACCAACTCAGGTTTAGTCTTTGTTCTTTTGTTCTCACCTGTTGGAATAATAAAACCCTGGCCTGCACATAAAACCTTCTTCTTGAACTAATGTTATTCTGGATAGCTGAGAATCAGAGCAACCCTTTGTGTTCCAAGTTTTAAGCCTTTCTCCCACACAAAGACTTGCACAGGAAGTCTTTGCGGCATTATTCATAATAGATGAAAATTAAAAACAATTCAAATGTGCAATGGATAACAAAAAATGTATTAGTCCATACAATGGAATATTATTTGGCAATGAAAGGAAACAGAGTAACAGCACACAATGAGACGTGATGGACTTCAAAACATTTTTCTAAGTGAAAGAAGCCAGACACAAGAAATTGCATATTGTATTATCCCATTTATATAAAATGTCAAAAAATGGCAACTCTACAAAGATGCAGAAGTTTAATGGTGCCCTGGGGTGTAAGGAGGGAATAATGGAGATTAATGGTAAATGTGCATGAGAAATATTATTAAGGTGATGGAAATGTTCTACAAGTGATTTGTGGTGGTGGCTGCACAAGTTAGTAAATTTACTGGAAAAAAAACACATTGAATTGTACACTTGAAATGGGTGAATTATATGATATATAATATATGCCTCAATAAACTGGGGGTTTTTTATTCTAAAATTCACGAGCTGGTGTTTTTAAACCCTTTTTGCATGACTGAGTCCCAGCCTCCATCAGTTGGGTGAACCATACTGATCATTGCTGAAGGATTTACCCTCAAGGTGCGGGAAGTTCAAATACAGAGCTGACACCTTGAATCCCATACGACCTACCCAGAAATCCTTTTGTTTATTAGCAAGTCTCCAGCTTTGACCCACCTGAAAGTGTTCCTATTTCTGTAGGTTGGGATCTAATTGATCGGGATTCTTATCTTATTTTTTTCTGTCTTCCTCCAGAATCTCCTCCTGGGGAAAGAGAGACACACCGATAGACAGAAGCATTTGAGGCAACCTGAGACGGAGACCTAGGCACTCCTGATGCCTCATCACCCCGCACGGAGCAGGGTCTCCATGTGTGTGAAGCCAAGAGAAAGGCAGGGCATTCGTATTCCATGTGGGAAACGTTCATGGCCCATCGCCCCAGCACCTCCAAGCAGAGCAGCTGGCTAAACACAGCACCAGTGAGTCAAATGTGTGTTTGCGGAGGGAAACAAATAATTAAAACAGATCAAAAGCTCGACGTGATTGGAAACATGCTCTTCACTGTCCATTCCCTGCCGAGGCTCTGCACTCTCAAAGATGGCGAAAAAGCCGCAGGTGCTGTTTAAACACTGGCCTCAGCCCCTACTCCCACCCCTTGGGCTTCCTTCTATTTTTCTACTGAGAGGGTTTCTGCTTCCGTATTTGCGAAAGGATCAGGCCCCTTCTTTCTCAGCCTGGTGGCCTCTTACGCAGCCTTTAACCCTCAAATGCTATGTCCTCTAGGAAGTTGGTCCCTATCCCTTGGGGCTCAGGCTCACAGCTGTTGGAGCACTTCCCCCATTCGGCTTGGTTCTGCAGCCAGGGGTAAGGCTGCTGACTCCACCACCGGACCATACACTCCAGGAAGGCAAAGCCTGTGTCACTCACCTCCGGGTGCATCACCCACCGTGCCCCGAGGCCCAGCATGTGCGCAGTGAGGCTCACTCAGACACAACCACTGATGCTACACTTCCACTGTTTGTAGCACCATCAACACGCTCCTGTTGCCTTACATGTTCAGCCTCCACTCACCACAGGATTCAGAGAGAAAGAGAAACATTCACACCTAATATTCCCTCCACTTGCCAGTTCACACTTACTCCCTTCTGGTCTAGAAGAGGAGGTACCTTCCCACCAGCTTCTAAGCCTTCACTGGCTCCTCATCACTCAGAGATTCATGTCCCCCAACCCCAGCATGGCCTTCAAACCCTGGAGCCACCACCCTGAGGCTTCCTGCCACCCCTACCCTGCATCGCAGCCCCAGCAAATACGGGCCCCCTCTTACCTCTGCCCTGGCTGCTCAGGCTCTCTGCCTCTCCAGGTGCTTTCCCAGCTTCTTGTGTTTCAAAGATCCAGCCCCAAACAGCGCTCTCCAGCTCCCTTCCCCTGGTGCTCCCAGCAAAACCATGAATCCAGCATTTCCCACCCTGCCTACGCTGTCACTCTGTGTTGGCTCTTCTGTGTCTCCATCCAAACGGTAAGGATTCTTAAAGCAGGGACTCCGCTTTGCTTGTCTTCACATTGCAGTGCCTAGCACAGTGCCTGGCACATGCTAGAGGTTTTAATATTATTCAGGTTTGGTAAAGCCAACAAATCAGGAGAGGACTGTCATAACATGATATAGTTTGCTACTCAAAGTTCCCTAGAAAAGAGGGCACACCACGCCCACGGGGGCGGTGAGAGGGGAGAAGGTGGGGTGTCCCTTGGAGAAGCAGCACCAGAGTTGGTCAGGAGGCAGAGGGGGTGAGGGGGAAACATGGACACGAGCTTTTATTGTGGTTTTCACAGGAAGTAATGGGCAAGGCAGGATCAGCAGGCCGGGGATTTGCTTGTTGGAATAACTTAAAGGGCTCTGGGTATAGAGGCTCTTCCTAGTCACCTGGCATCTGGCCTTGGGGTAACAGGGCAGGTGGACAGTGGCCCCAAACGTGAGAAACCAATAAAGGAGGTGGTTGGGGATGTAGGCTCTGGACTGGCTGCTTTGTATTTGAAAAGCACACCTCTGGGAGGAGGAGTCCCCCCCGGACATGGGAGACAATGAGGAAGATGGGACGCCAAGGCAAAGGGACTCAGCACAGCATCAGCTTGTCCCGAAACAACTGTGTTCAAATATGCATGCGGGCAGATGTTAAAGCATCACATTTACAGAAGCTACAAACATGGTTATACAGTAGGTGCTTTAAAAAGGTACAAGGAATGACCAAATGACTAGATGGATGGGTGGGTGGATGAATAAGTAGATAAATAGACAGGTGGATGAATGGGAGGGAGGTCGGAGGGGAGTAGATGGAGGGAAAGATGAGTAGATAGATAAATGGGTGGGTGGGTGTGTGGATGATGGGTGGGTGGATGGATAGATGCTCACATGCTAACAGTTTCAGGTCGTCAAGAGAGATCACTGGAGCATTTTGATTTTGCATCCTTTAGATTTTTGCATATTTCAAATATGGGAGAATTAGCATTTGTCCATAAAATAATTCTCAAAAAGTCTTGAGCGATAACAAATTTTCTTTCATAGCCTAGTTATGGCACCTATATTTTACAGATACCATTTATTCAGTTTTATTTTTCCCTTCTAATTATGATTAAAGATAAAACTCGTGGTTCTATGTTCACCATCCTAGTAAATGTAATAAAAAATGCAATATCGCAGTTTTAAAGAGCTCATTTGTGCTGACAGAGTCCCAGAACTGAGAGGTACGTTCAAGGTCAGAGATGAAGAGGATTGGAGGAAACAGCCTGGGAGTGGTTCAGTGGCTTCAGAAAGGGCTAAACCGAGACCGACCCCCAAGTCCCTGATGCCTGCTGCCCAACCACCTCTCTCTCTCTCTTTCTCTCTCCCTCTCCCTCTCCCTCTCTCCCTCTCCCTCTCCTTCTCCCTCTCTCTATTGCAAATACCAAATTTGTGCCACCAAACAACAAATCACTGCTGATTTCAAACCTAATGCAAAGATGTTTCAAAAGGAAGCCACACTCGAAACAGAGCAGAAATCCAACTCTGAGACGCATCCCAGAAATACCCCTGTGGTGCACCTTCCACTTTAATCTGCTTTATGTGAATAGCCGGGGTTTTAACGTTTCCAGGTTGGCATCGCCGGTCTCATTAAAAAACACCCTGCCAGCTTACATAACGCACTTCATATAAATCCAAACCAGCACGAAGGGGAACGACCGCTTTGGTAAGCTGGGAGACACACACCGCTGCCACGGCTGAGATCTCAGGGCGAGGGGTCGGGTCTAGTACCGGGAAAGCGGCGGAGGGCATGGGCGATGCTCAGAGGCGAGCAAGCGAGAAGCCCAGATCCCACTGTTCCCAACGAGAAAGCCACGCAGCTTGGCCTTCAGCTGGGAGCGAATAAAAAGTGGGGCCACAAAACACATATTGTCGTCGGAGCTAGAGACAGGGTATTCGGTTAAGCAGGCCAGCACGTTTATTGCCGGCTTCTCAGGCCCAGTTCATTACGCGTCGCTGCTGAAACCACGGGGGTTCCCGATGAAGTGGACTCGCCGGGCAGCGAGAGACTCGGGAACTTCAGACCAAACCTTTGCTTAGATTTATTCCCCGCGGGGCGTCAGACACAGGTGACAGCACAGGGAGCAGGCACCAGGCGGCAGCATGCCCAGGCCCTCATCCAGGGAGACCACAACAGTCCCGCACACATGCCCGGCGTTGTCCGGGGCGGAGCGGTCCTGTGCGGCCACCACTGTCCCTCTCTCCAGTCCCAACACCAAAATCCCATCTCCCGCCGCTGTGGCAGCCCACCGAGTGCCCTTGGAGCGGGGCTAACTGTGGCCGCAGCACCGCAGGGCAGTCACCACCTCCCCAGATGTCCAGTTTCTGGCCTCTTTTGGCCCTGACACCGCCACTGCAGAAAAATTTGCTAACTTGCAGGAAAACTTCCAATAGAAAAAGAAAATTCTACCCTGGCCTCTCCCACCCCTCAAATTCCTTGAAGAATTTTGCATTCAAGCCTCAGCACCTCTTAATAACACAGTCCCCTTGATTGCGGCCCCTAAACCAGGATGGAGAGACCTGAGTATTGTGTCCACATAGTATATAGCAGCTGTTATCTATATATATAAAAGCCTAAGCAACCATTACGACTGGTTAACGGGCCAGTAGCTAGGACACCCACTGACGACCAGGGGGCAGACGCTCAATACAGGAGCTGCCCCCTGGTGGTCAGTGCGCTCCCACAGCCAACCTCCCATGGTCCCTCCCACCAGCCAGCCTGCGCCCCATCACTCCGATCAGCCCCAGGCCGGCCAGGCCGAGGGACCCCACCCATGCACGAATTAGTGCACAGGTCCTCTAGTACTGAACTAATACTCTGCGTATACTTACTGGGTTAGTTTGACTGTGACTAGACATAGATGATATAAAATTATTAATAATTTTCTTAGGTGTGATAAAAGTACCGTGGTTGCTAGGAAAATTTAAATTCACATTCATAGAGCCCTAGCCGGTTTGGCTCAGTGGATAAAGCATCGGCCTGCGGACTGAAGGGTCCCGGGTTCGATTCCGGTCAAGGGCACGTACCTTGGTTGCAGGCTCCTCCCCTGCCCAGGCCCTGGTTGGAGGCAACCAATCCATGTGTTTCTCTCACATCGATATTTCTCTCATCTTTTCCACTCTCTCTAAAAAAAAACAAAAAAAGAAAGAAAGAAAGAAAAAAAGAAAATTAAATTCACATTCATAGAGATAGAGATAGATAAATCATACAAAGCTAAGGAAATAATTAAATCTAGATGGAAGCTATGTGGAAGTTCATTAAATTACTATTTCAACTTTTCTCACCATTTAAACATTTTCATAGCAAAAAGCTGAAATAAGGAAACAGCCAAATAATGCTACTGTAATAATAAACTACAGTGGGGCCTTGACTTACGAGTTTAATTTGTTCCGAGACCGAGCTCGTTAAGGAGCTCATTAACTCAAATTATCAACTCAATGCAAAAAATCGGCCGAGAGACAGCTGGTATCTCAAAAAACTCGTTAGTCGGGACACTTGTAAGTCAAGGCCCCACTGTACTTATAACTACAATTTATAATAAGGAAATAAAAAAATCTTTATTACATAAAGATTTCCCATGTCAAGGTATACTGACCATTCAGAAATCTAAAAGAAAATAACCCCAGAAAGTGACAAAGAATTGGGGTGTGAGGGTGTTACTCTGTGGAGTTGGGTGGCATTGGCACAGGCTTTTAGAAGGGCAGTTTAGGAATGTTCTTTAAAAACTTTCCCCCAGCAATTCCACTGCTGAGTTTAGCCTAAGAAAACAAAGGGGCTAAACCATATGTATGTATATAGGTGTTCAATTCAGCCCAGTTTATAAAAGAAAAAACGACTGGCAACCAACCAACTGTCCCTCACTCTAGGGCTGAGCTAGTCACATGATGGAATAATATTCAGCCATCACAATGGAGGACATAGGTCCACATGTGCTAACCCAGGGAGATGCCACAATTGATAGGCAGGTTAGAGATAGATAGATAGATGCAGACAGCAAGACTGATGATGATAAGGAGGAGGAGGAGGGGAGGAGGGGGAGGAGGAGGGGGAGGAGGAAGAGGTTAATGTTGGTATTTAATCTTTGCTTCCAGGAAAAAAATAAAGATCATTTATTACTTTTGTAATTATGAAGAAAAGGGCCATTTCCATTTGGGAACCAAAATGACACAGGCCTGTTACCCAGAGTAAATCAATGGGGCCCAGCCTGTGCCACACTGCCCTGCCTGTCCCCAGGAAGGGGAAGGACCAGAGTTCCTGGAACCATCATGGGAGAAATATACCCTCCAGGACCCCTGCCAGGGACTAATGAGTTAACTGAGCACACAGTGCAGGCTTCTCAGGAAGAAGAGCACGCAGTGTTATTATTCCCTCCCGCCCACCCCCCACTCCCCAGGGGCATGCCAGGCTGCATCTCAGTGTCTGATTGAAATTGTGCCATCCAGTCTGTCTCTCCACAAACAAATGGAATATTCTGAGCTTCCAGCATTTGCAGGCACACAGCTTGCATTTTTCTATGAAGAAAAATAAACACTGTGTATGGTAACAACTAAGTCATGATGGATAAAACATGCCTCGATCCAGGATCGCTTGTGCAGCCCAGGCCGCAGACTGGTGGCAGGGCAGGCCCGGCTGGACGGTGATGGGGAACAGGCCTCGGCGTGGGAGACGTGAGGGAGCCGTGTGTGGACGTGCCTCTGGGGAGGACACCCTTATCTGGTCACGTCCCCACCGTTCCTGAAGAACAAAAGGCACACGTTGTTTATTCCAATGGTGACAGTCATTAGTGGCATCCAATTCTCTCTAGGATTCCAGCCACAACTCCAATCGCCCCTTCCCCCGGACATCCTCAGCTGCCCTGGGGACTGGAAGGAATGGAAAACCACTCACACATGACTTCCCAACTCATTCCTTAGGATGTCTGAGCAGTGGTTCTCCAAGGGTTGTCCCTCTACCAGCAGCACCCATACTGGTGGGCACCCGTGAGAAACCCATCCTAGCCTGCTTGGCCATCCTTCATCGGTGCTCGTCCCCACGTCCCTTGGACCAATGACCAAGCCTAAAGCTTGACCAGCAGGTGAAGCAAGCTGGTCTGAATATAATGCCACCAGTAGGCAGGAGCGTCATCCTTATAAGAAAAGGGCACCCTTCTCTTTAAGGGTAACGCTGACATAACTGTCCCAGCACCATAGTCACCAAATGGACCATTTTTGAGACTCTTGCTTTTATAAAATGAAGTCACTGAGCTATAATTATTGAATGAGCAGTGAGCAGAAGAGGGGAGGAAGCTGGATCAGTTTCCAGATTTACCTGATAGTCGAGAAATTGTCACCCACCCTCACCCAAAGCTGACACAAGATGCACCTCCAAGAGAAAGGGCAGGTGCGACTTCCTGCGCCAGGCTCTGAGCGCAGGGCCTTCTGTCTCCCACTGGGTGACCGCTTCCCCTCCTCCTCCCGGGGAGTGTCCTAGGAAAGCATCACATTTCCTCTAAAGAGATCAGGAACTGTCTCCAGTCCCTCTGTTATAAGCAAACAAAGAAGAAACCCAGGCGAAGGGGCGAAGGGCCCCTCCTCCTCCCGGGGAGTGTCCTAGGAAAGCATCATGTTGCCTCTAAAGAGATCAGGAACTGTCTCCAGTCTCTCTGTTATAAGCAAAGAAGAAACCCAGGCGAAGGGGCAAAGGTGAAATGAGATGTTAAAGAATACAATTCTCACCAAGAAGAGTGCCAGAGACCCCCCAGGAGGATCATCGTCTTGCACCTAAATGCCAAAGCAGGCCAGGCTGGGCTGTTCCGGGAATCCTGGTTGCCCGACCTCTGACTGACAGTTTGCCACCCCAGATGAAACCCCCCACAGAGTGTCTCATGGACTATGGGAGGTTCTCACTCATCTTCAAATGAAACCACCACTCCCCAAAGGGAGCAGAACAAGCCACCATTCTGTCCTTCCCCCTCCTTCTCCACACCTTCCTTGACTTTATTTCTTGGGTGCTCTTCCTCACTTAAAGGCGGCAGGCCTGAGCAGTTTGGGGAGACCTTCGTAACGGGCTCCCTGGTAGACAACGTGGGAAATAAAGCATGGTGGAATAAGCCAGGTCAGAGGGAAGGAGAGATAAGAACTAATATTTGTTTAACCTCGTATGTGATGTGCACTGCAATAGCTGTTGCCACTCATTATCATAGCAAAGCCTCCCAATGATCTTCTGAGGTAGGCATTGCCCTATACCACAATGAGATGATTGGAAATCAGCGCGGTTCAGTAACTGTCCGGGACCACAGAGCAGAGGAAGGAAACCTTAACATAATCACCCTTTTTTCCTCGTCACTTTTAATGTGGCTGGCCTTCTGCTTCTCTGGAATTTGAGGTCACCATCGGAAGAACACTCCCCTGCCACCAGCTGTTCACTCCCACCCAGGCGTCTGGCTTGCAGGAGTGTTCCTGTCTGTTTGACAAACCACAGCAGAGAAGGCCGCTACAGGCACAGTTCAAGCTGCAAGGCTTTTTGGAATGGGGGGCTTGAAACTCACCTTTTTTGAGGGATCCCAACTCTGAGAGAAACAAAAACCAGAATTCTTCGGCTGTGGGCTGTGGGAATATTTGGACACTTTTCCCAGCATGTGACATCATTTTCCTTCCAGACTTCAATGTTAAAAATAGCCCGGAAAATCCTTTGAACTATTGTCTCAGTCCTTAAAACACAATATGGATTGTGTGTGTGTTTACCACTTGGAAGAAACGCTTTGTGGCATGCGATGTGCAGTCAGGCTGCTCCTGGCCTGACAGACGCTCGGGGAGCCACAGACTCGCCGAACTTGCACTAACCAGACACATGCACCGCGCACACACACAGGCTGCTCTTATATGACACAACCATTCCAAACTAGCAGCTAATGCTCTTTTATTTATGTATTGTCTAAAGTTTTACATATGTCTCCTTTTTCCCAATGACCCCGGACAAGCCCGCACTGCCCCACTGTCTGTGTCCATTGGTTATGCTAATATGCATGCATACAAGTCCTTTGGTTGTTCTCTAACCCCCTCCCCCCCAACCTCCCCTGCCATTTGTCTCTGGATCTATTTTTGTTCATCAAGTTATGTTGAGCACTATATCCCACATATGAGTGAGATCATGTGATATTTATTCTCTGACTGGCTTATTTCGCTTAGCATAATACTCTCCGGTTCCATCCATGCTAGCTAACACTCTTTTAAACAGCCCTGGGAGGTGATCAGCTTGACCGAGACTCAGCAGGTAGATGACCAGGCAGAATTTGAAGAAGCTGTCCTTATGAGACCTCTGACTGCCCTTCTGTCTAGATGGGCCCAACACAGTTTCCTCAAGAAAGGGTTGCTCAGGTGAGCTTTCAGGCTCTGTGGAGGTGAGGCAGCGGCCTACTCTGCCTGGGGCCTTAGCAAGGGCCTTCCTCCTAGAACCGCTTCTACCCTGAGCAGGCTGCAGGGGGGAGATACAGGGAGCACAGGGGTGGGGACCTACCCAAGTCTCCGAGGTTCATGCTATTAGAACCTCTTGGTGAAACTGGAACATTCTGACCACGGTCAGCTGGCAGAACAGGAGCAAACGCCCCAGAGAAACATGGGCATCTGACTGGAAAGCCCAGCTCAAAAGGTACCAGCTGGCTGGGTGGCCCTTATAAGGAGGTGCCCGACCCAAAGCCAGCGAATCTGCAGCCAAGGCTGTAAGTGGCTTTCCCAGGAGGACCGCAGAGGCTTGCCAGAGCTTAGGGCAGTGATGGCGAACCTATGACACGTGTGTCAGAGGTGACACGCAAACTCATTTTTTTGGTTGATTTTTCTTTGTTAAATGGCATTTAAATATATAAAATAAATATCAAAAATATAAGTCTTTGTTTTACTATGGTTGCAAATATCAAAAAATTTCTATATGTGACACGGCACCAGAGTTAAGTTAGGGTTTTTCAAAATGCTGACACGCCGAGCTCAAAAGGTTCGCTGTCACTGGCTTAGGGCGAAGGGCTCTTCAAACCCAGAAGGGTGGTTTCTAATAGTAACAAGATGAAGCACAGTAACAACAGGCCAAAGAACAAGATTCCCTGGGTTTTCTGGGGGGCAAGAGAAGGGGCTGGGAAGGAAGGCCTGATGCTTGGAAACACGACAGCTCTCCTTAAGCTGAGCAAACGCCAGGTGGCAGGGATCGTCTGAGGAAAGGTGTGCACATTCTCGTCTGTTTTGTTTTTTTATCTCTTGGCATAAACAGCCAGAAAAGTCCACTTTACTGACATTAAAAAGTTAAAATGGCCAAGATCACTCCAACAAAATGCAGCATTGTAGTAATTCAAAACTCAAGGAAAATAAGAGTATGTGAATGAGAGCACTTGGAGTTGTGGAATTCCCTGCCAAGAACGGCTACGTGTTGTCAACAGCTCCCTGCAAATAAGGACATGGAAACTGGCTGAGCTATTTGCACCCCTCCCCCTCCCCGCCCCAGATCAGGCAACTTCCCCCATCCGCAGTCCTAAAGGACAGCGCTGGCTGCTTCCCGATCCCATCTGGCAAGTGCTTATCAATTTCCCCCAAAACCTAAACCAAACTATCCTTCCACAAAGAGTATGAATCACATAGAAAGCCTGAAAATTCAACAACCCACTCTGCACAATTTGACTTTTTTAACCAAGGAGAGTATATTTTCCCCATTCTCATATTCTCTTGACTCCAAAGGAGATTAAAATAAACTTTCCAGACACTCCCAAACAAATAAAATGCATCACCTTGAAGCTGAGGCCAAACACGAACACGTTTGGCTCAAGCAAGCGGGAAGTGGTCACTGCCGTTTATTGAAGCAGGCCTGCTTCCGTCTCAGGGGACATGAAGAACTGGTCGCATGGCAGCGAGGTGGCCAGCTTTGGCTCTTTTCCCTCCTCTTTTTTCTCCAGGTCCCTCCTTTGGATTCATTTTCTATTGCTATGAATTAGCAGATTTAAATGACTCCAAACACCCAGTTAGAACAGCACCGTGATTATCTCACAGTATCTTTGGGGCAGAAGTCTGGCCATAGGACTGCTTAGCTGGTTCTCCGTGTAGGGCAGTGGTTCTCAACCTTGGCTGCACATTAGAATCCCCCGGGAATCTTTTTAAAATCCTGATTTCTGGGCCTCATCCTCCGGAAATTCCGTTTCTTTGTTACTACTGTTGTGGCCCCACCCCATAACAAAGAAACAGAATTTCCGGAGGATGGGGCCCAGAAATCAGGATTTTAAAAAGATTCCCGGG
>NW_005360124.1:1204829-1216470 GCF_000412655.1 Myotis brandtii | reverse complement strand
CTTCCAAGTTCAGTCAAGTTATTGGCAGAATGCCCTTCCTGATAGGACTGAAGTCCCCACTTCCTAGCTTTGGGTCAATGCTGTTCCCAGCTCCCTAAACTCCCCACTCTGTGTGTCTCCAGCCTCCAGCCTTCACCTCCAAGGCCAGCACCAGCCATCCGAGTCTCCCTGACCTCTTTCTGCCTCCTTTCTCTGTCTGGAACTTCTGCCCCCTCTTCTGCTTGCGAGGGTTCGTGTGTTTACATTGTGCCTACCTGGCATTCCTGAAGTACTTGGCTGCAAATCTGAAAACTAATCCAAATCTTAACCAGTATTTGGGCAATAACCTGACATGTTGTGCCTTTCAAAATACAAAATGTACCAACATAACTGCGGACCAGACAACCAATGTCACTAAAAATCCATTATCAAATCCCATTTGCCCAGATTTCTCATTTCACATGAGCTATCATCATGCTGCTCTCCTATGCCACCACTTAAAAGCCTCATTATTAGGCATGGGGAGTGCACATTTGGATGGGTAGAGTGTTTGCAATTATATTTTAAGGTGCTTCCCCAAAGCTATAAAGTCAAAGCTATAAATGGCAAGATGGGTGATGTAATTGCCAACAGAATATGAAACATGTCTGAAATTAGAGTCAGTTCTGTTCATCCTTAAAGGAGGTTCCCGCAGAGCATACATATCAGAAAGGATACGATGAGGGGGTGCAAGAGCAGAGTCAGAAAGCTGGGTAGCCCTGGCAAGATTTGCTCAGTGGTTGGAGCATTGGCCGCTGACTGAAGGGTCCCGGGTACAATTCCAGTCAAGGGCATGTAACTCAGTTGCAGGCTCAATCCCCAGCCCTGGGCGGGGCGAGTGCGGGAGGCAACTAATCCATGTGTCTCTCTCACACTGATGTTTCTCTCTCTGTGTCTCTCCCCCTCCCTTCCACTCTCTCTAAAAACCAATGGGAAAAATATCCTCTGGTGAGGATTAACAAAACAAAGCAAAAAAGAAAGAAAGCTGGATGGCTTCAGGCAAGACACCTAACCTCTCTTGGACTGAATTTGTTAATCTAAAAAATAGTGGGACTCCATAACCTCTAAGAGCCTTTTCAGCACTCAAGATTCCATGGAAGGACAGAAAAATTCTGAAATATTAAGTAGAATAAATGAAATGGAGTCAAATGGGCCACTACCCACAGCATTATTGAGCTGTTGTGTGCTGGGCTTTGTGCCTGACACTCTACAAATTTGTGTTTCTGGAACCTCATAAGCAGTGACAGTAATGTTTGGTAAATTAATTAAATGGATATTAATCCTCCACCCAATGCAAACTAATTCTGAATTTAAAAAGTAGACCTTGGCCCCAACAGGTTATCTAAATCAGATTCCACTTATCCAGTGGTTCTCAACCTACTGGCCCTTTAAATACAGTTCCTCATGTTGTGACCCAACCATAAAATTATTTTCATTGCTACTTCATAACTGTAATGTTGATTATGATTCATAATGTTGCTACTGTTATGAATCATAATGTAAATATCTGATATGCAGGATGGTCTTAGGGCGACCCCTGTGAAAGGGTCGTTCAACCGCCAAAGGCTTCGCGACCCACAGGTTGAAAACCGGTGCACTTACCCAATATGAGTGACCTCCCAAATCAACACCAGAACTTTCCCAAGAATATTATGGCCCAGGTTCAGCAATAAAGACAACAAAATAGGGACATGAGTCCAACAAAGATGCAAGAGCTGAATTAGTCTCCTGAATTTGTGCTTCTTAGTCATTCATTAACTAAAGTGTCTCCAATTTCCAAGAAGTCTAAGGATATTTTAACCCAAAATGAAGAGGCAATTTCTAGACAGTTTTAAGCTAGATATAAAGAATTATAGAATGTCTCTTGCTTTTCTTCCCTCTCTTTGTTACAAACGTGCATTATTTTCTTGAGGGACTAGAGCAGACTGAAGTGAATTACACCATTTTCCTTCAGTCAATAGGTTGCTTCTATTACTTTAGGTCTTCATAACCTCACAAGCTGCAATAGTAATACTTGGTGAAATAATTAAGTGGACATTAAATCCCTCGGCCAATGCAGACTAATTCTAAATTTAAAAAATAGACCTGTAAAAGGGCATCCTCTGTCCCTTTGAAAAAATTCAGATAATTTGAAAAAATCCACATTTAATAAGATGCAGGTCTCTCAGCTGGGACAGCAAAACAAGCCTGTGGGGCCAGAGACCACATGGGTGATGCTGGCAACAGGGGAGGTTCAAGAATAAAACTATCATTCGAAAGACCTCTGGTGAACTTACGCCCTTCTGAGTGTTACATCTGTCCCTTGTACATTCCTAGGCAGGTAGCTTTCACTTGGGAGAGGGGCTATTTAAATATCATACCGAAAAACTCAAGGTAAAGTCTTGCTCTGCTCTAAGTATTGAACAGATTGGCATGCTCTGGAGTGGCCTGACTGAAAAATTTTGTAAGTTTGATGGACTTACCTATAAAGATACAGTGAAACCTCCCACCCATATCACATTAACTAGAAGCAAAACCATGTAGGAGCCTAGAGTTCTCTTCCTCACTTAGCTGGGTATCCAAACCCTAAGTTATCCATAATACATGTCTGCTACAAGGCAGGCAAGAGGGCACCTTGCCAAAGGGTTTCAGAGGCGGTGACCCAGCTTACAGTTCTTAACTACTGCACTCACACCCTTAGGATTACAGGACTTAGAGATGATACAGGTTAAGCATAATCAACCAATGAATAAAAAAGTCCATGAAAGTTGTGCCAATAGATCATAAACTAATACAAAGTTGGAGGGTTTAGGCCATCTGATTCTTATATTGTAAAACGATTATATTCCTCTAAAATTAAATCTAGAAAAACAGGTAATCGTGGGCTTATTTCTAAGATTTACTTCTTAGCCCTGCCAGTTAAAGTGATGAGCTACAGAATAAACTATCTTCTCAGTGAAAACATAAGTTCTTTAAAGAAAATGAAGTAAAAATTGACTTGATGTGAAGTCTATGAGACAAATGTAGAGTAGACAAAATTCTTTTCCCTCACCATCAGAGATAGAAAACCAGCCTTTCCAAACCTTAGGAGAAACCAGAAAGGACAGAGAAAGGCGTGTGCTAAACCATTACCTATTCAGTTAAACATAAAATTAAAAGACTCAAGGGTCTCTTTCCTTTGAAAAAAAATATAAAATGGTTCAAAACAATGGGTCACCGCCTCTGTATATACCGCCTTCCTCCTAACCAACCATAAAAATACTGATTTGGAAAATATGAGAATCATTTCACGGGCTACGAGAAAAAAATGTTTCCATCGAGATCGTTTTCAGAAGGCACTCAGCAGATGTCAGGGTTAGTTCTCCCCACCTTCCTCAGGGACTCTATGGTATGTGATGATAAAACAGTTGCATGGTTTTCCAATATCATCAAACTGCGTATCCAAGGCTGGCTGGGCTGGCTCACTCACAGGGATGGCCCAGGCCCACCAGGTGGCTGCATGTGAGGAAGCACAGGGTCCTCAGAGGCAGGCCCCAGGATCAAGTCTGAGCCCCACCTCTGCTGCATCCTAGCAAGTCCAGGTAAACCAGATGGCCTCTCCAAGCCTCACATTCTCACAAATCAAATGGAAATGCTAATGATATATTTATGAATAGTGTTTGCAAGATGCTAAATAAGCTTTTTTAAATTTAAATATATTTTTTATTTCAGAGAGGGAGAGGGAGATTGAAACATCAATGATGAGAATCATTGATTGGCTGCCTCTGCATGCCCCACCCTGGGGATCCAGCCTACAACCTGGGCATGTGCCCTGACCGGGAATCAAATTGTGACCTCCTGGTTCATAAGTTGACACTCAACCACTAAGCCACACCAGCTGGGTTCAAATAACTTTTAGGAAAGCACTTCTTGAACTTTAAAGAGCTATTTAAATGCTCTTTATCTACAAGTCTGGTGTGGATGAAAAGCAGGCGTTTACAATTCTAATCAGTGGGTGGGTGGAAGTAGCTTTGAAATTGCTAACTGAATAATACTAAGAGGTCATCCCATTATATCTGCTCATTGGTCTAACAGTTAGACTCTAACCAATGAAACTCAACAAAGGGATCTCTGAGCCCCCTCTACTTACTCCCTATGTCCATCTTATGACGATACACCATTAACGAGGTCCTCACTTTCAATATTAATATTGCACATTTGTGACCTCTATTACTGCTGGAGAGAACTTTCACGATGCTGAAAAGTCAGCTCTTGGGACAATATTATCTCTGAAACCCCCAACCAGTGTCATGACTGGAAGAAATAACCCCTAAGTTTTGAGCTGGCAATGCCAAAAATAAGGTTCATTTCTAGCCCCGTAAACTTTTCTGGTAGGTATAAAAATTAGTTACGTCTGATGTGTCTGAGGGGACATCTGATGTTTTTGCCTTCCTTTCTCTTTCGTCCCTTTGTGTGAAAGAGCTCTCCTCTTTTTAACTTCTCTTAGAACGTGGCTTTGGATGGAGCCACCTCCCAGGGATGGGCATGAGAGGCTGCTGGTTTTTCAGACAGGTTTCAGACATACAGACCTGAGAAATATTTACTTAACATAAATAATAACATTCTATTGTGTAAGGTAGAATAGCTTTTCAATTAAAATACTGCTTCAACAGGTTTTTCCTAATGGAAAGAACTAAGGTTTACATATGGCTACTGAATCCTCACCAAAATAAGAAAAAAAAATAATTGATTTTCAATTAAAGTTTTATGATTAAAGTACATATAAAACAAAAGGATTTATAAAGATGCATTTATAGTTTCATGACTGCCATTTATTTCTGGATCGTGCACAAAACAATTCCATTAATACATTTACTACATTATCCATCTCAGTGCTCACAATATGGTCATCATAATTTGGACATTTGAAAGTTAAAAGTATTGTATTCATTGCTGTTAGTACGCTATATGAAGTCAAACTCCAGGTTACTTATTTTAATTAGGATTCAGACAAATGTCCACGTTTCCAAACACCACACAGAAACTGGAAAAAGTGGCAGAAACGAATGAATGGAAGACAAAATCTTGGGTTCAAACAGCACTATGACTGCAGTGAAGGAAGAGCCAGTGTGCAGCACAGGTTTTTGCATTCTGCCTTGTCTGACTACATTTCACAAACTCGAGACCCTAGAGAAGCGGTTCTCAACCTATGGGTCAAGACCCCTTTGGCAGTCAAACAACCCTTTCACAGGGGTCGCCTAAGACCATCCTGCAAATCAAATATTTACATTATGATTCATAATAGTAGCAACATTACAGTTATGAAGTAGCAACGAAAATAATTTTATGGTTGAGTCACAACATGAGGAACTGTATTTAAAGGGCCAGAAGGTTGAGAACCACTGCTCTAGAGCTTTTAACATTCCTCACTCTTTGGGGAAAGGCAAAGGGCAGCATCTTCTTTTGTGGTAGGAACATGAGGCTAATTGTCAGGAGACCTGGGCTAAAAACCCTGGCCATGCCCAAATGACCCTGTGACTTTGTATAAATGTTCTTGATTTTACAGGTTAGTTTGATCTAAACCAGCGATCGCCAACCGGTGGTCCATGAGGTCCGAAAGGTTGGCAACCACTGATCTAAACCATCTCTGGTGCTAATTTCCAAGTCAGAGGTCCTTTGATTCTTAGGAAACTGTGATCATGAAAGAGCACATGAGACCACACCAGTGGTTCTCAGTGTGGTTCCCACAGCCCTGGAGAATTTTTAAGAAATGCAAATTTAGGGGCCCTACCCCAGATCTCTATGATCAGTAATCTCTGTTTTGAGAAGCAAGGTCTCAGGTAATTCTGATGTACACTTTACAGTTTGAGAACCACTGGATTAGAACAAAACTACATTTAAGAAATTCACTGATTAAAAAAAAAAAGAAAAGAAAGAAATTCACTGTAATTCCAAACACAAGATAAAGCAAATAAATCTAAACTCCATCATTAGTCTCAGTTGATCAGCTACACATTAATTTCCAGGCTTATGAAAAAGTCCTGAAATCATTCTTTGAAAGTCCTGAAATGACACAGTCACAGAGGTAAGAGGTAGGGCAATTTTAGCTACAACTAGCCAATGAAACTTAGTTTTACATCTAATTAGGAAAGATTTTAAATTATTTCTCATATTTCCAAAGCTATTTATCGTTTAAGAAAAAATATCATTTCCTAACCATAAAGACTTCCTCTTTAATTCTATGAATAATTACTTAATAAAAGGCATATTCAGGTTTATCACATATGCTAAAAGATGAACTTCATCAAAACAAAATATTGTAACAGTACATGGCACAGGGTTTTTACACCGCTTAACATAACAAAGTGAAGTTTTGAGTTATTCTGCACATTATAGTAGCTGTAGCTGCTTTTCATGACTGCTTTGGTTTTTAATTTCTAATGTTATAAGAACCAAGAAAAATTCATAATATGGACATAGTGGCTCCATAATCTACTCTGAAAAATCTATAATTAAATATGTAATGTGTTATGTATGAAATATATAAATAATAACTATGATAAATTATTAGACAAATTATTAAATACATACTACTTTACCTTGCTAAAGTATCTTGATCTCTCCTAAATTATTAGGTCACCACACACCAAGAGGTTTTCTTCAACTTCACAATCCATTTAGTCTTTATTTTCTGAGATTAATAAGAATTAGGCTATTTAGAGAAAAAGACCTCTTCATCAACGGCTCCATGCCGTTTTTAGACATGGTTCCCATGACACCAAAAGGAAGCTACATCGTGGGTAAAATGCCTCAAACAATACAATGAAAATCACTGATTTGGAAAATGCAAAAATCCAAAATATACTTTTCTTTCGTTCCAATTATTATAGGTTTTTTAAAAAAAGACTGAAAAAAATGACTCAGGAATAAGCAAAATTAATGTGCCAAAACCTAAGCCCCTGAGTCCAGAGAAGAGATTAACCAAAGAATTTATATGCCTATATGCATTGCACATGGACACAGACATTAAATAGAGTGGTGAAGGACTGGGGTCGGGTGGGAACTGGGTGCAAGGGGGGTATTGGGGGTACAATACTGCAGTACTCTCAACAATAAAGATTTTAAAAAGGAAAAAAAAATCTGTTAATGAGGTATCTTTTTGGATTTCTTTTGCTACAACAGAAACTTAGCTCTTAAAGCACTATCCAATGTCACTGGACTTGTTATATTTTATTTGAAAACAAAGTCATTCCTGCAGCAAGGCAGCTTAAACTTGGGAAGATGTCACTACAAGAAAAGGCTTACACTCACTGCAGTCACCTAGGACTCAGGTGCCAGTGCCGGCTTGCCCTGAATGAGTTTACTTCAGTAAGTCTAACAGCACAACACGATTCAGGAAATACTAAACGCGCTTGCATACAACTGTACATTTAACACTGGACTGTATCCTCACTGCATTTTTAAAGCTTCTTAACAAACTGACTGCAGTGATAAACTCCAGGTGCACCCAGGAGACACCATTTTAGACAAAAGAGCTGTTCAGTTACATCTTTTACAACAGGTAGAGGTGTGCCATATCAGGAAACACTTAACACTGGTAAATTAAGCATTTTTTTACAAATTTTTCTCAATGTGTGTTCAGATGTTGGATTTCTATAATATTTCCGCAAATATTCTATAAACCAATAATCTGAACTGGTTAGAAAGGATGACGAAATGAATGCAGTATTTAATATCGTTTTTATTTGTTTAATTTGATAAATGTAGAATGTAATGGTTTCAAGGCAAACTCTGGATTATTCAGTCACAGCTCAACAGTTAACATGATTCAGAAGAACAGTCTTATCTTCAATATCTACCCACCCTCCCTACACAGACACATCTATAGACATCCATGTACATATATATTAGATCTCAAAAGCTCAGGATTCTCAACAACTCTAGAATTTAGATTTTATATTCTCACACACTTCAGAATTATCCATCTGATGCAGGATATCACCATGAGGAGATAAAAATTCATGCAATGATACTCAGGGTTTCCTTTAAAAACATAAATCCAATACTTGATGATTCAATGCTGTATAAAGTGCATTGAATAGCTAAAATAAAACAAGTGCCAATTTTATCATGAATTAATAATATATTTATTGTCTTGAAACCAAACAGGCCCAAGTTTCTTTTTATCTTTATGAGTTAGCTCTCTATAAACTCATTTCTTCCAAACTTCTCATGTAATAAAAATCAAGATAGTTCATTTCTTCTTTGCATTTACAAGAGACAGCAGAGGGCTCACGGTAGGTATGTTCTGGATGAATCAGAGTCAGAAAGTACTTCTTCTTGAGTAGAAGTTTCATAATCTGCACTTTCAGCTAATTCAATATCTAACTCATCATTACTCTCGGCACTGTAATCAACTTCTTCGAGGAATCGAGGTTCATCTTCATCCAAAACATAAGTGGTGGGGCTGCAGCCAAAGCACACAGAACATACAAGGCTTCATTAGGTTTTAAGGTTCTAATATAAGATTGTTTGAACACACTGGAGTAACTTGGATTTCAATGTAATAAATCTGGTTGGGCCAACTTTAAAAATGTTATCCAAATGAACAAATTAAGAGATTTATAGCAGTTAAAACCTCCTTACATTGATAATAAAGGGTGAAATGCTAATTTTTAATTATATTACAAGAGTGTCAATATACATCCTACAATTAGAGAGCAACAAAAAACAATAGACTCTCATTAGATTACTTCTTTGAAGAGTTTTATCTATAAAACAAGCAACAGATAATTTCAGTAGGCTTTATAAGAAACTGTGGGTAGCCCTGCCCAGTGTGGCTCAGTTGGTTGGGGTGTCGTCCTGCGCACCGGGAGATTGCCAGTTCGATTCCCAGTCAAGGGTACGTGCCCGGGTTGCACGCTCAGTCCCCAGTGAGAGTCAGCTGGTCGATGTTGCACTCTCACATCGATGTTTCTTTCTCTCCCTCTCCCTTCCTCTCTCTCTAAAAATCAAGAAAATAAAAAATAAAAAAAGAGAAGAAACTGGGTATTTAATTGGTTCCTCCAGTAATGCACTGACATCACTTCTAAGTCTGTAAAGTGATTATTTGCCATAAAAACATATATCCATCCTCAGTTTCTATTGGTCAAGAATAAAAATTAAAAACAAGTGAACATTCCATATTCATATTACTTACTTTCCCTGGGGACACAGAATAATATATTTGCTTAAAAGCACTAAGTGCTTCTACATATTTCATCAGGTACATTGTTTGGGATTAAGACAATCTTTCCACTAGGGTATATATTATTTTCTCTTCAATAAAATAGCAGTATTCTTATTTTCCTCATTTGAGAGATTACACACACACATACACAGACACGCTATCAACAAAACACTACAGCAGCATTTCAATGTCCCCATTTTGTGACCCAAACTATCTTAATTTCATATAGATGTATGTTCGTTTATATCCCACCTGCTTCCAAATGGATTTCCCATCCCTGGTGCAATTAAAAGCTACAAAATCAGACAATAAAAAGGGAACAATAATCTGTTAAAATGAGCAGAGAAGCAGATGTTATTAGACCCCTAAAATGAAAGAATTCGTGCAACTGAATATCAAATTCGGTCCAGATAGCTGCAAGTTTGGGTAAGAAAAACAAGTGAATGGATTATGAGGTTCCAATTTTCTGAGAGGAGAAAGCAAACTCATCTGGTAAGAATATCCTTTTTCCTAGAATTTTTTTTAAATAATTAAATCTTTATTGTTCAGATTATTACAGTTGTTCTCCTTTTTTCCCCCCATAGCTCCCCTCCACCCGGTTCCCACCCTGCCCTCTACCTTCACCACCTCCCCCACTGTCCTCATCCATAGGTGCACGATTTTTGTCCAGTCTCTTCCTGCATCCCTCCCCTTCCCCCCCCGCCCAAGAATAGTTAGTCCACTCCCTTTCTATGCCCTTGATTCTATTATAATCACCAGTTTATTCTGTTCATCAGATTATTTATTCACTTGATTTTTAGATTCACTTGTTGATAGATGTGTATTTGTTGTTCATAATTTGTATCTTTACCTTTTTCTTCTTCTTCCTCTTCTTAAAGGATACCTTTCAGCATTTCATATAATACTGGTTTGGTGGTGATGAACTCCTTTAGCTTTTCCTTATCTGTGAAGCTCTTTATCTGACCTTCAATTCTGAATGATAGCTTTGCTGGATAAAGTAATCTTGGTTGTAGGTTCTTGCTATTCATCACTTTGAATATTTCTTGCCACTCCCTTCTGGCCTGCAAAGTTTCTGTTGAGAAATCAGCTGACAGTCGTATGGGTACTCCCTTATAGGTAACTGACTTTTTTTCTCTTGCTGCTTTTAAGATTCTCTCTTTGTCTTTTGCTCTTGGCATTTTAATTATGATGTGTCTTGGTGTGGTCCTCTTTGGATTCCTTTTGTTTGGGGTTCTCTGCGCTTCCTGGACTTGGAAGTCTATTTCTTTCACCAGGTAGGGGAAGTTTTCTGTCATTATTTCTTCAAATAGGTTTTCAATATCTTGCCCTCTCTCTTCTTCTGGTACCCCTATAATTCTGATGTTGGTACGCTTGAAGTTGTCCCAGAGGCTCCTTACACTATCTTCGTATTTTTGGATTCTTTTTTCATTTTGCTTTTCCGGTTGGGTGTTTTTTGCTTCTTCGCATTTCAAATCTTTGACTTGATTCTTGCGATCCTCTGGTCTGCTGTTGGGAGTCTGTATAATATTCTTTATTTCAGTCAGTGTATGCTTAATTTCTAGTTGGTCCTTTATCACAACATCGAGGGTCTCACTAGATTTCTTAAGGATCTCAATACATTTATCGGCGGTTTCCATAAAATTCTTGAAAAATCTTAGAACCGTGGTTTTGAACTCTATATCCAGTCGTTTGCTGTCCTCCATTTCTGTCATTTGTGACCTGTTTCTTTGTCTTCGCATTTTGTCTGCTTCCCTGTGTTGGTAGAGTGGTTTTGTGTGCTAGGTGTCCTACAGGGCCCAGTGGCTCAGCCTCCCCAGTTACCTGAGGTGGACACTCTTGGTGCACCCCCTTGTGGGCTTTGTGCACAGTCTTGTTGTAGTTATGCCTTGATTGTTTTAGGTGTCACTGGGAGGAATTGACCTCCAGGCCAATTGGCAGTGAGAATCAGCTGTGTCTGCAGTGGGAGAACTTCTGTGCTGAAGACACCCTTCTGGGGCAAGACTTGCTTCAGTGGGGCTTTGGTGCTCACTGAGTCTGCCCCCTGAGTGTGTTCCTTATGAATCTGAGGAGTTGTAATCTGGGTGGTCCCACTCTGACCACTGGGTACACTGGCTCTTGGATCTAAGGAGGTGCTAATTAAGCCTCTTCCTGAGGTTACCCAGCAGGAGCTATGAAGAGATATGCAGATTCCCCTTCCTTTTTTGGGGGTTTGGGGGTGCCCAGATGAGGCCCAGCTGAGAAGCAATGCAAGCTGCTGTGGGGCCTTGGGCCTTCTCTTGGAAGTTCTGGGTCTGTCTGGCCCAGCTGCAATTTGTTAGGTAGTTGTCAGATTGTAAAGGACCCGGGCATTCATATGCAAAAGGCTTTGCAGCAGCCTGGATGGGGCGGGGTCTCAGAATCAACAGGGCGGAGCAAGCAGCTATGGCTGATTCCCAG
>NW_005360124.1:1197659-1204604 GCF_000412655.1 Myotis brandtii | reverse complement strand
AGCCTCCGTACCTCTGCACTTTACTTCCGCAGCTCCTCTGAGTCTCAGTGTGCTTTTCTCTTTCCTTCTAGTTGTAGAATTTCCACTCAGCCAGCCTTCCTGTAGTTCTGGATGATGTGCGTTTTGTCTTTTCGTTGTATTTTTGAAGTTGTTGTGGGAGGCAGCAATTTCCAGTGTTTACCTATGCCACCATCTTGGTTTCTCCGAATTTTTTAAATTTTGCTCATTACATAAGAGAAAATAATATATTACAAAACCATCTTGACCTTATATATAGCAAACTACCTCTTACTATGATGGAGTAGTCCTGATAAACCAAGCTGATGGCCAGGAGGATTATGGGAGAATTTACAACAGACCTCACACTCATAAAAACAAGTGTGCAGCTTTCAATTATGTATCTAAAATATTTATCATGACTCTGTTATATCTTTAGGGGGAAAAGTTAGATTAAAAGAAAAATTATTTGCCTTTCAAAATGATTATTCTCTTTCTTTTGAAAAACTAATTCATTCCTCTGCTTAACGTTGTTATTTCAAATTTACAGGATGTCTCAGGTGATTCTTAGCATAAATAGAAGACTAGCTGAAGCAAAGGAGGGGGGAAGAGAGAGTGAGGAGAGAAAGCAAGAAAAGACCAATCTCTTGCCACATACTTGTTTGTTTTCTTCCTGGACACTGTCATAATAAGAAATGATCATCCTTATGCCCAGAGCGGACCAGTTTCATACTCCTATTCCACTCCGGTAACCCATACTGGTCCTGATGGTTAATCTGCAGATCTAACAAAATCATGTTCCTAGCCTGACGCTGAAGTATACAGAGAACCTCCAGCAATGGTGATGGGGCTGGGCCCTCATTGCTAACTTGTGTACTGGGAGGTGGAAGGTGAGCAGTAGAGGGGAGAGGGGGAGGAGTGATCAGATCTAGGTTTAAGGAACTGGAGGAATACTGAGAGAGAAGAAAGGGAAGGAAGATTAAACCCCTCACTCCACGGAAAGCAGCCTTCTTACTGCTATTCCAGCTGCCACTTTCCAGTCCGTTTTTTCTAGGTCTCTCTGCTGTGCTGACTGTGGGGGAAATTCTGACTCTCCTCTGTCTCTTCTCAATGCTGATCAAGTGCTCTTCACCCCTTGTGTATGCCTCAAAAGTAGGTGCTCATAACAATGCTCTAATTCAGTGGTTCTCAACCTTCCTAATGCCGCGACCCTTTAATACAGTTCCTCATGTTGTGGTGACCCCCAACCATAAAATTATTTTTGTTGCTACTTCATAACTGTAATTTTGCTACTGTTATGAATCATAATGTAAATATCTGATATGCAGGATGTATTTTCATTGTTACAAATTGAACATAATTAAGCATAGTGATTAATCACAAAAATAATATGTAATTATATATGTGTTTTCCGATGGTCTTAGGCGACCCCTGTGAAAGGGTCATTCGACCCCCAAAGGGGTCGCGACCCACAGGTTGAGAACTGCTGCTGTAACTGCTCTTTCTTGTATGCATGCCCTCGCTGAGTGACTTCATGTATTTTAATTTACATTCTGATCATTTCCAAATCCAAATGTCTAGCCCCAGCTTCTGCTTGAATTTTCCCTGTGTATGCCTGGACTTGCTAGTATAGTCACATGTCTATCTCACAGGCACCTGGTGAATGTGGCACGTTCAACTGATGTGGCATGTTCATTGTTCTCCCCACCAAGCCAGCTCCTCTTGCGTTTTCTCAGTATCATTCACTGAGTCATAAAACCAGAATTCTCAGCAAGCAAGTCCTGCCAATGACTGTCCAGACCACACCTTACCGAACACTTTACAGGTCTTCACTTACAGGACACTGTTTCCTCTGCTTAGGACATACTTCCCATCTTCCTTCTCACCACTCACATTTCTTTCAAACTGCAGCTTGTGCTCATCTTTACATGTCTTCCTTTCTTAAAGCCCAGCTTGGGATAAGAGCCCTTTCTCTTTATTCCCTTTGCACCCTGCACAAACATTCCACCTGATCACTACTCAGATGCAGTTGAAACCATCGACCTGTGGGGGCCTGTGTTCTCAGTACTAAGTTGTAAGCATTTTAAAGTCAGAAACTGACTTACCCATCTTAGTACCACCTGGCAGCTCCCAGAAGTGCCTGACACATTGCAGGCCCTAAACAAATGTCCACTGCATTGTCTATGAGGAGCCACAAGGTCTGTAAGATCAGTGACTTTCACATCACCCTCTCCCACTGATTTCACTTTAGTAAAAAAATTAAGGCACAAGACCAATCACAGCAATTCAGTTTCACTTTTATTAATAATTACAACATACGTTTTAAACACTTTACAATTTAGGAAGTACCTTCACACACATTATCACACAATAACCATCACTTAGAGAAAGATTTTAAGGTAATTTGCCCTAGGGTTATAAAATAATTAATCCCTTTCCATTAGTAGATAGGAATTCAAATATTATTTCAATCATAAAAAATGTCTAATCAACATTTAATTCTTTCCCATTGCTGTAATTTTGGTTTTCCACCACTATTTCCTCATTTCCCTCATTTTCTTCATGTAAGTTTACTCCTTTTTCCCTGTTTTTGCTTCATCCTCCAACAGCTGTCCTAGACACACCTGCCTTAACAGCCTTTTACTCTGGATTTTAATTCTTAGTGTAAAGATGACAAAGTCAAAAATTCAATATGGAACATTTCATTCTAAAAGAGAATAGCATTTTAGTCTAAATACAAATCCTCCTTGTGCTGCTTCAAGAAAAATACAAAACCTTCACCCAAAGGGCCTTCTCACAGATGAAGGCAGTAAAATTCTCCGCTGCATGGTGTCATCATGATGCAGAAAAGGTTTATAATTGCAACTATTTCTAAAACAGGAAAAAACTGTGCTTCATTCAGATTTAAAGTTTTATAGCTATCTTCATATTAAGCCATTAATAAGCACTGCACAAAATTAAACCTAAAGAATTCACCATCTTCCTCAAACGTATACCCGTCTACTTCCATTAGAGCTGATTGGCCATCCGAGACATCAGGATGTAGATCTTCAGCTCTGTTACCTATACAAGCATGAAAGAAACAAAACACTGTATATGGAGTCAGAAATTCTCTTGTGCCTCTTCTCTTCTACTAACCAGCCGCGTCTTAAGCAAGTCTCTCTCTCCAAGCACCCGTTTTTCTCACACGTGAAGCCGAGATAACAATATCAGCCCTATGACCTCACAAAGTTGTTTGCCTCAAAT
Source organism: Myotis brandtii (assembly GCF_000412655.1). Lineage (NCBI taxonomy): Eukaryota > Metazoa > Chordata > Mammalia > Chiroptera > Vespertilionidae > Myotis > Myotis brandtii. The sequence goes on along the minus strand of NW_005360124.1, from coordinate 1,201,361 downwards.
TAGGTAGTAAATATGAAAGCATTTGTGAACTCTTAAGCTGTACAAATATAAAATGTTATTATGACATTAATAAAACCTACCTTTTTAAAGAAAAGAGTAAATCAATCCTTTTTCAATTCCTAAAGAGCCCACACAAAGAGCTGCCCCAGGCCAATAGGACTAAAAATACTACCTTATCTTTGTAACTCTGGAGTCCCTCCTTAATCTCACGTTGGGCTACAATTTTGAGACCAACCTACCTATTTTAAAACAGCACAATAAAGATATCCTGGAGTAGAATTTCATGCACAAACAATTCCATGGCCCAAAGTCTCAGCAATTTGTGACTTGCTGATTGTATCTTTGGGATGAAATGTCAGGTCTAATGTGGCAGAAAATATCTATGCGCATAAATATTAGAGAATATTTTACTTATATAATTTGATTCCTAGCTTATAAGAGATATAGCATCTCCTAAATATCACAAAGTGAATAAAATCATCCATAGAAAATACAAGGAAGAACTCTGTCCATCTTAAGTGATAGACATGTAAGGATACATGTAAGTACTTGCACACACTTGCACATGCACATACAAACACTCAGACTTAGTGTACAGAATATCTAACAAGAGAATGTTACCTATTTGGAGGGGGAAGCTAATTTACACATACTTTGTTGGAAAGTATGTTTGTTGGAAAACTGAAGCCACTCCTTTTCAGTTACTTGGAAGACACAAGATATAATGAAAGTACAGGGGAATTCTGGAGTTAGACCTGGATGCATTCCTGGTTCTGTTGGGAATTATTAGATGGATGACCATGGGTAAATTCATCTCTGAGCCTCAGTTTCCACACACATACAAAGGGATTACAATACCAGCTGTCTCTGATCATTCTCAATAAAACACTAAAATCTCTAAGATAATAATCAAACTTAACAAATTCAGAATGGCACACGTGTGTTGGGGGTCCCACTCTGGGCTGAGTGATTTGCTACGAAGACTTACAGGATTCAGCACACACTTAAGACTTATACAGTGAAAGGATACAAAGCAAAATCTATCAAGGGAAAGGGTGCTTGGGGCAAAGTCCATAGGCAACCAAGGTCAGGCAAGGGCAGCTGCTAAGAGGCAGGGAAGTCCTCAAAGCTTTCAGCAATTTCAAAGAATTGCATGCAAAAAAACGGGAGTTCAGGGCTGCCAAGCTTCCTGAAAGAAGGGAGTTGCACAGATGTGACCCCAACAGTTTTCCCCTAATGGCACTTGACAAATTTTTAAAATACATAATACACAAAGCTGAGAAACAGAGCAGAAAGCAGCAAAACAAACGAAACAGAAAATAAACACAAAATTTTTGGCAGAACCGTGGTACTGAGGAAAGAAGTCTTAGGCCTTCAATTTCGACCTCTGGAGGGGAAGGGCTGAACCAAGGATCAAACAGGTTTCACAGGTTTTGCAAACCCACCTCAAGTCAGACAAGTCCCACACTGGAGTGGAGCCATCTGCCCTACTCTATAGCCTACTGAAGGATAGAATGAATCCTCTTTGAAGGAATATATATTCTTCCTTATTCTGATACACGGTCTTTTTATATTAAAGTCTCAAATAGATACTTATGTGAGAGGAATAACTTTTCTTCCAAGAGGCTACTAAAAATAAAACACACAAATATCTATAAAATATACAGTCAGCAAACTCCTTGTATAGCTATATCTTAGAGATTAGAAATTACTAGTTTGATACCTATCTGGATCTCAATGATAAGGAGCATTTCCTTCTCTTATTATAAGCCTCAAAGCTTTCATTATAATCTAATCTGGCCTGGGGTCCTGAAGTGCTCATATAAATCCCAAACTTATTTTTCTAGATGACTTTGATCTCCTCTGTGTCTGTGAGTACAATAGCATTTCATTGACTCAGCACAAAAACACTATCGGTTCACTTGTACTTATAAGCCACTATGATTTCAAGTGGACTGGAAGTGTGATATGATCTTCAACTATGTGGCATGATTTATCTGCCTAGAAAATATCCCAAAAGCAAGTATAGCTGTAAGAATTTCCTACGTGGTAGCAATAAATGACTAAGAAATGCAAACCAGGCTCAACTATGTGCATCACAGCTATTAACTAGAAAGATCTTTTAAGATTGGCTTGATTAAATGGTAAACTTCACATTAAAGATAAAGCACATTAATACCAGTAAGCTTTACTACAGAGCTATGTATTAGATATTACTGTTAACACGTGGCCCCAAGTCATCTATATTGACAGAGACCCTCTCCTTGACCAAACTTAAGTCAGGCTCCTCTGAGTCCTCTTGGGCTGTGTCCTTAGTCCAGTGGCTCTGCCTTCTTAGTCCAGTTTCAGCAAGAATCCTGCTGAGTCTGTTTATCGAAAATCCCTCTCCCTCAACATCAAATCACCCTGGCCTGATTTCAGCAAAAATTCTGTCAACTCCGATTAGCCAACATCTCCCACAGCCCCGATGTTTCAATCCAACAACCCCCACTCTACTCCTTGTCTATAAACCTCCACTTTTCCTTACTGTATTTGGAGTTGAGCCCAATCTCTCTCCTCTCCTGCAAAACCTCATGTAGCAGTCCTCCTGAACAAAGCCTGGTTCCCATTCTTCAAAAAGTGTCATGAATAATTTTTTCTTTAACAATATTAATTTAACTTTCTCAGGAAAAAAGTTCCTACATATGTATAAACACTAGCTTCACATAAAGAAAGTGTGGATAATATAGAGTTTAATATTTCATCCTACTGTTAATAGTCTGTAGCAATCAATATCCTTATTACTACTTTGTAATAACTTCAAGGCAGTCTCTTATAATGACAGGGTCAGTACAGCCTTTAAACAAGGGACATAATGATGTTAACTGGCCCACCGACCTGTACTTACTCCCTATACCTTATCAGCAAGGTACTCTACCCTTTATCACAACACATCAAATAAGGTTTTTAAAAATTTTAATACAAAATAGGAGTAACACTAAGCATATTTTAAAGGCATTCTCTAGTTTAAGTTCTATTTATTTTACTAGTTGTATTAGGAACAATTTCTCATCAAATTTTCTAATGTTCATGCTGTATGCATAAAAGGGATTAAGTACTAATACATGCTTCAACAAGGATGAACCTCGAAACAAGCAAGGTGAAAGAAGCCAGACACAACAGGTCACCCATTGTATTATTCCATTTATTTGAAATATCCAGAATAGGTAAATCCACAGAGACAGAAAGCAGGCTAGTGGTTGCCAGGGGCCAGATATGACTGCTTAATGGGCATGAGGGTCTCCTTTGGGGGGTGGGGGGGAATAAAAAGTTTTGGAATTATATAGAGGTGACAGGTGGTTGCACAAAATTGTGAACGTACTAAAACGCCATTTTATTGTTCACTTTAAAATGGTTAATTTTATGCTATGTGAATTTTATCTCAATTTAAAAAAAAAGAAGTTCAAATACTATTTGATTGTAGGCAGTAATTAGGCTTCATTTCAACATGGGCACATTTTGTATTATGATAAAACACTATACAAAATTTGGTATTTTTCAACTTCACTTTTCTATAATGTTTTAAACATACTCAAATTTCAAATACTTCTTCCATATGCCCAATATACTAAAATTTAGTAATCAATGCAAAATCCTAATGAGAAATATTGTTAAACTAGAGGCCCGATGCACAAAAATTTGTGGACGGGGGGGGGGGGGGGG
>NW_005360124.1:1168071-1197577 GCF_000412655.1 Myotis brandtii | reverse complement strand
CCTAAGCTGGCAGTCAGACATCCCTCTGGCAGCCCGGGAGCCTTCGGGGGATGTCCACTTGCCAGCAGGGAGCAGGCCTAAGCTGCAATCAGACATCCTTAGCGCTGCTGAGGAGGCAGGAGAGGCTCCCACCACCACCGCTGTGCTGGCAGCCATCAGCCTGGCTTGTTTTGTGGCTGAGCAGAGCTCCCCTTGTGGGAGCACACTGACCACCAGGGGGCAGCTCCTGCATTGAGCGTCTGCCCCCTGGTGGTCAGTGTGTGTCATAGTGACCAGTCATTCCCAGTGGTTCTGCTGTTAGGATCAATTTGCATATTACCCTTTTATTATATAGGATTATATAGGATAGAGGCCTGGTGCACAGGTGGGTGCCGGCTGGTTTGCCCTGAAAGGTGTCCCGGATCAGGGTGGGGGTCCTGCTGGGGTGCCTGGCCAGCCTGGGTGAGGGGCTGCTGGCTGTTTTCAGGCTGGCCACGGCCTCCAGCGACCCAAGCTCCCAGCCCCTCCTTTTTTTCTTTTATTTTTTTCAGCGCCTCCTTGAGGGGAGGGAAGCAGGTATCTGGGATTTATTTATTTTCTATAATTGAAACTTTGTAGCTTTGAGCGCAGCCCAGGGCCGGCCAGAGCAGGCAGAAAGCTTGGCTTCCTCCATCGCGGGGGGCAACCCAAGCCCCCTGCTCGCTCCAGCTCTGTGGCCGCCTCCATCTTAGTTGGGTTAATTTGCATACTCGCTCCTGATTGGCTGGTGGGCATGGCTTGTGGGGGTAGCAGAGTGGTGGAGAGATGGTTAATTTTCATGTTTCTCTTTTATTAGTGTAGATGTTTTATTGGTTCTCAAATTCTTTAAATGAGTGGTACTGAGAAAACTACTTAATAGTTCAGGTGACATGTAAAATAACACTTTTGCTAAGTACAAAAGGATTAAGGAAAAAATGTCTAAATCCTTCCTAATTAACTACAATTAATAACTGAAAAGATAAATTTCCCATCAGATAAGACCCAGCCTAAGAGAGCATGGGTGAATTAAAAGTTAAAAAAAGCCCAAACACAGCACAGAGAGACAAAGAGCAGAAACTTATTCATGAGAGTAAGACACAGAAGATCTATGAAAAGGTCAAACTTAAATGTAAATGGAGTCCCAGAAAGGACATAATGGGGCAGAATCAATGTTTGAAGAGAAAATGGCTAAGAATTCCCCTAAATTGATGGAAGATATCCAGCCACAGATTTAAGAAACCTTGTAAAACCCAGGCAAAATAAATAAAATACTAAGTAAAACCCATACATACCAAAGACTAAGAGAAATTCATAAAAGCAACTTAGCCTTAAAAGATAGATTACATTCAAAGGGCAACAATCAGACTGGTACCTCACTTGACAACTCAATAGTGGAAGACCAATGACAACAGAATGGCTCTTCAATGAAGGACAGTGTTACCTATCCAGCAAAAACATCCCTCAAAACTGAAGATGAAGACTTAATAGTATTCTTTGAACAAAAGAAAAATTACTTCAGATAAAATCTGAAATGTAGAAATAAATGAAGAGGAAAGAGGGGAAGAGGGCAGTAAATGTATGGGGAAATCCAAAGACTGCATAAAACAGTAATAATGTCTGTAAAGTTTAAAATATTAATAGTATACTCATAAAATATCTGACAACAGCAGCACATTATTGAGAGGGAGTTAAATGGAGTTAACATGTTCTAAGGATCCTATATTGTCCAAGAAAAGATAAAAGTACAAATCTGTATTGACTCTGATAAATTGAGAATGTGTGAATACCAAGTATCCATTAAAAAAATTAAGAGGATAAAATCAATATAAACCTGAAATCAATCTAAAATCTATCAATCAAAAAAAGGCAAAACAAACAAAAACCACAGGGCAAGTGAAACAAATAGCAAACAATAAGATGGTAGAGTTAAGTCTAAATATGTCAATAATTATAATAAATGTAAATGAACTAAATATTTCAATTAAAATATGACTGTCAGATTAAAATTTATAAAAACAACTATGTCCTAATTATGAGACATTTTTAAATATAAAGAGACAGAGGTTAAAAACAAACATTAAATAAAAAGAAAGTTAGTTATAGCTTATATACATAGTAATACCAACACGGTTTAAGAATCTGTGAGCTTTTTAATATAAAGTCTTACATTCAGAGGTTTCAAGGTTTCTAAGTAAAATAATTTTACAGATCAGTTTTTGAGCTTTATTAAACTTGTAATTAGTTTTTAGATTTCCACTGTTATTTATAAAAGTAAATTATATTTACTGAATGAAGCATTGTAGATATGCTTAAGAGAATAACTGAAAACTTAGCTATACATATAAAAGTCAAGCGCCTGGAACACTAGAACAACCGCTTGCTTTGAGCGCACTGTGGCCCTGATCCCCCCACCCCCACACCCGGATCAGGGGCAGGGCTGGCCAGCTGACCACCCGTGACCCGTGCACGAATTTGTGCACCGGGCCTCTAGTTTTCATAATTATCATAGATTAAAATGCAGTATTTTTCAGCCTTAAAAAAGAAGGAAACCTGGCCAGTGTGGCTTAGTTGGTTGGGCGTCATCCCATACACGGAAAGGTTGCTGGTTCAATTTCCTGTCAGGGCACATGCCTGGGTTGCAGGCTTGATCCCTGGTAGGGGGCGTGCAGGAGGCAGCCAATTGATACTATGCTCTCACATTGATATTTCTCTCTTCTCCCTTCCTTTCTCTCTAAAAATCAATAAATTATTCTTTTTTTAAAAAGGAAATATTTTAATTTGCTACAACATGGATGAACCTAGATGACATTATGCTAAGTGAAATGAGCCAAAAAATATATATATATTGCATGGTGTAACTTCAATGTGAAACCTAAAAGAAAGGAAAAAAATGGAACTCATAGAAACAGAGTAGAAAAGTGGTTGCCAGGGGATGGGGGTGAGGAAATAGGGAGAGGTTGGTGAAAGGATATAAACTTTCAGTTGTAAGATGAATAAGGTCTGAGGAAGTGATGGTGACTATAATTGATAACACTAGATTGTATAATTGAAATTTGCTAAGAGAGTAGAACTTAAATATTCACTCACACACCACACACACACACACACACACACACACACAGATAAATGTGTACAGTAATGGATGGATATGTTAATAACTCAATATGGGAAATCTTTTCACAATGTATACATATATCAAATCATCACATTGCATACTTCAAATATCTTATAATTTTATTTGTGAATTATACCTCAACATAGCTGGGGTAGGGGGGGAATAAATGAAATAACTTCAAAGGAGGCTTCTACACATCAGTGAGAACAACTAACAATCTTTATATTAGCTTCTGTTAATGTTTAGCAGACACTTTCAAGGGTAGAAAATTCAGGTGATCACTCTGTCAACTATTACAGTGAACAAAGTTCTAATTGATGTTTTACTATACTTAAAACTGCTAAGTTGATATATATAATAGAGCATGGTAATAATTAACTCTGATGACAAGTCAATATCTAACAACAAAAATTAAGGTTCTGTATAATGACAGTATTTTTACTCATATACATCAAACTATAAAATGCTAAGGTCTAATATTATGATTAAGAACTATGATACTGAATTGTTTCTGATCCTATAGCTGATCAAATTTTATATACATTGAATTTTAGGAACTAAAATTTACCTATTTAGAAGAATATTTGGCAGACACGGTTCAAGTTTCAAAGGCATACTAAATTATCTATTTCTGGTATATGTAACCAGAAAATTATATGATTGGAAAGTTATATGATGTGTGTAGATAACAACAAAATAGACTTCCTTTTAAAGTATGAATCCTAATTCTAAAGCCCTCTTAATTTAAATATTACCTGATATACATACTGTTTTCCACACTGCTTTTTTGGGAGGTTAAAGGTAAACCATTAAGATCATTAAAAAAGGCATTCAAAATATAAGAATATTTCATTAAAATTTCATCTAAAAATCAGTATTAAAGAATCAAGACTATTATTACAACTTGGAATAAATATTAAATGTGTAAACTTAATTATAGTAATCTTAAAAATGTTCTTAACTGTCAAAATCTCTGTGCCTTTTCTATGCTTCACTGATTTAATGAAGTCTAATAGAATACTACAAGGTAACAACAGAATAAACAAGTGTGCCTTACCTAGTTACTTTGCAGCTTGATTCAATCAAGTCATTTTCAAAGTCAAGCAGGCTGGAAGGCAGACTATATTCCAATGGGGATGTCAATCTTTTCAAACGCAAAAGACCAACACAAAATTTTGCTCCCATCTCTTCCAATTCTCGAGTACCAATCTGTAAGCCCTGAATATAAAGCAATATTATATGTGTAACTATGATGTTTGCTATCCTCTGGATGTATCTCATTAAAATTACATAAAAGGAATTTATAATTACATTAATAAGATTAGAAGATTAATATTTTGTATGGACCTAGGACTCAACAAACAGAATGTCTTAGCAATATCAGATATTCTAAGTCATAAAGAAAACTGTCTTTAAAAATCATTTCCAAACTATTCTTATTCATCAAATGCAAACTATTTTCACTAATACACTGGGAAGAAAAAAATACATAAACATTTTGTGCTTATGTTACTCTTAGAGTTCATGTGTAAAAATAGATTTTTACAAAATCTCGCTAATATTTCTTGTGATCCACTACTCTGGATGCCAATGTTGAAATATTATAGTGTTAAAATCAAGGCTCCAATTTGTATACTTGAACATTATAGGTACTTTTATTGTATGATAAACAAATAAAAGAAAGGTAACTATGTCAAAAAAGAAACAAACAAATCTAAGCCAATGAGGTATTAGTAAAATAAGTTCCTATATTCCATGTCAATTAAAAATGCCCATTTCAAATTTTGTCTATTAAAGCAAAGAGAAAATTTCAGCACAACCCCTATACCCTTTATACACAAGAGTTTTCAACTAACAATGTAAGATTTACTGGAAGTTAAATGTAACCATGTAAAAGGATAAAAATGGAGTGTAAATCAAGATTTTGCTTATCATGTAATTTTCAGATAAAAATAAATCTCTAAAATAAGTGAAATTCTTATACCAATAAAAGCTGGATGTATAGATGAGAGCTGACATAATTTAGAGAGAAGGTACTGTAAAACAACTTTTCAATGACAGGACTAAAGGCACAGGCTAAGTGAAGAAAATAAATTGTAAAAACTATTACTTAACCTACATGCCTTTATAATAATGACTGATTAATTGATTGATTATTTAAATAGTTTAGACATCTTAATTTAAGAGCTTTAGAAAGGTTATGCCTATTTCTGAATTAATTCATAGGAAAATAACATTTACAGCCTAAAATACAGTAATATAAGAACATTCTCAGGGTGAAGAAATCTTTTTTAAAAAATATAATTAGAGACTCCACCAAGATGGCGGCATAGGTAAACACCGGAGACTGCTGCCGCAAACAACCACTTCAAAAATACAACTAAAAGACGGAACGGACATCACCCAGAACCACAGGAAAGCTGGCTGAGGAGAGACTCTTCAACTAGAAGGAAAAATAACAGCACACCGAGGCTCAGAGGAGGCGCAGTGTGGAAAATACTCAGGTGCGGAGGTGCGCGCGCAAAGCGGGCTGGTGGCTGAGAGCGCGGTTGTCGTTTTCGGTCAGGGGGGAGTCTCAGACTCTGAGCTCCAGATACGGGCGAATCGCTGGGGACTCGGACCCAAACGGGAGAAGCGGGAGTGTCTGGCATCAGTTGGAAGGCAGCTTTCCCTCCGAGGTTTGCAGCGGTTCCGGGGGTTCTGAGAAGCAGAGCCTCTGGGAACAGGACTGAGGGCACCATAACGGCTCCCTCCGCCCGCCCTGTTGAGCCCGCCCCGCCCAAGCCCTGCGCAGAGCCATTTGCCGGATCGCCTCAGGCAAAGGCTAGATTAGCACCTCCCCAGAGGACAGAAGTTTTCCGCGGCAGACACAGCTGATTCACACAGCCAGTCGGCCTGGTGGTCAAATCCCTCTAGTATTAACTACAACAATCAAGGCTCAACTAGAACAAGACTGCGCACAAAGACCACTAGAGGGTGCACCAAGAAAGCATAAAAAATGCGGAGACAAAAAAACATGACAGAAATGGAGGATATAGAGCTAAAAATCGCAATTTTGAGGGCTTGCAAAAATGTGCTAGAAGCTGTCAATAAACTTGAGGAGAGAGTCACGAAAACTAATGAGACCCTCGATGCTATGATAAAGAACCAACTAGAAATTAAGCATACACGGACTGAAATAAAGAATATTATACAGACACCCAATAGCAGACCAGAGGAGCGCAAGAATCAAGCCAAAGATTTGAAATGCGAAGAAGCAAAAAACACCCAACCGGAAAAGCAAAATGAAAAAAGAATCCGAAAATACGAAGATAGTGTAAGGAGCCTCTGGGACAGCTTCAAGCGTACAAACATCAGAATAATTGGGGTGCCAGAAGATGAGAGACAGCAAGATATTGAAAACCTATTTGAAGAAATAATGGCAGAAAACTTCCCCCACCTGGTGAAAGAAATGGACTTACAGGTCCAAGAAGCGCAGAGAACCCCAAACAAAAGGAATCCAAAGAGGACCACACCAAGACACATCATAATTAAAATGCCAAGAGCAAAAGACAAAGAGAGAATCTTAAAAGCAGCAAGAGAAAGAGACTCAATTACCTACAAGGGAATACCCATACGACTGTCAGCTGATTTCTCAACAGAAACTTGGCAGGCCAGAAGGGAATGGCAAGAAATATTCAAAGTGCTGAATACCAAGAACCTACAACCAAGAATACTTTATCCAGCAAAGCTATCATTCAGAATTGAAGGTCAGATAAAGAGCTTCACAGATAAGGAAAAGCTAAAGGAGTTCATCACCACTAAACCAGTATTATACGAAATGCTGAAAGGTATCCTTTAAGAAGAGGAAGAAGAAAAAGGTAAAGATACAAATTGTGAACAACAAACATGCATCTATCAACAAGTGAATCTAAGAACCAAGTGAATAAATAATCTGATGTACAGAATGAACTGGTGATTATAATGAATCAGGGACATAGAAAGGGAATGGACTGACTAGGTGGGGCGGGAACTGGGAGGAGAGGAGTTATGGGGGGGGGGAGAGGAACAAATGTAATCTGAACAATAAAGATTTAAAAAAATATATATAATTAGACTCACACAACTTATCCTACCCAATAAAGAGGTAATATGCAAATTGACCATCACTCCAACACACAAGATGGCCGCGAAGCTGAGAGAATTTATTACCAGAAGACCTCTATTGTAGAAAATACTCAAGGTTATTCTATCCAAAATAAAAAACAAAAGGTTACAAAATGATGAGTAAGATCACCACCAAAATTACAGACTAATTAGGGATAATTTGTGACAACAAAAAACATAAAAAGGGAGTGGATAATAGCCTGAATTTGCAAATGGGAATGGAGGCTAGATATATTAAAAAGAAAAAGGACTACTGTATATATGGAAATTTATTTTTCATAAACCTAATGTTAAACACACACACACACACACACACCGTGCACGAATTTCATGCACCGGGCCTCTAGTTAGCTAATATTAATAAGTGTGAAAAGTATAATTATATTCATGTGTGGGGATGGAGGTAGATGGGAATTTTGTACTTTCCACTCAATTTTTCAGTGAATCTGAAACTATTCTAAAAAACAAAGTTTATTAATCAAAAAAAGGAAAAAACTAAAAAGAAGTGTATGTTATGATCAAAGAATTGAATTTCAGACATAAAAAAAATTGGCTTAGTGAAACACACTTCTCTCCAAGGAGTTTGAATGTCCTTGGCAGAGTTGTCCACTAAAGCAATGATTGGGGGACAGAGTTTGGGGGCTGGAATGGTGCTCAAGCTCCATTTTCTCTCTCATCACCATCATGCCTTTGGCAAACTACAAGTCACTGTTTTACAATATGTGGAGAGAATTCAAAAGTTATTATTACACTTTGGAAGAATACGGTGGTCAACCTAAAACAGAAGCACTGAGATGTCATTAAGTTCTATTCTACCAGGCCCCAAAAGCTTGAAGTTGGTTGCAAAACCTACCTAATCTTCTTCCAGCTTGTCACAGACTGAAAGTCATTACTTAGGCTCTCTCTCCTCTTAAACATTCTGACATCAACTGTAATATGCTTATATTTTTAATACTAACCAATTGGAAGATTTTTAGCTCTTTCAAAACATAAAGTTATAACCATTGTTATGTGAGGTAACTATTAGATTCAGTTCCCTCTTGCCCTACGTCAAAAACAAAACAAAACAGGACACTTAAGAAATCTTTCTGTGCCAAGGCAAGAAAGATGTTCAAGTTTGCTGTTGCATGTATAAAGTCCAATTCATTGTCCATTAAGTTCTCGATATTTAAAATTTTTAAGTTCAAAGTCACCTAATATTTTATTAGTCTTAAGTTTCAAAAGCAGAGTTTAAACTCAGGTTGTTTCCAAAAAAAAAGTGTATGGCACTACAGAAAAGTAGTCTTAGTAAAGAAAAATATTTAGTGAAGGGATATGCATTTAAAAATCAGACACAAGAGGGGGTCAGTGGAGGGGAAAGAGGGAAATCTGAAATACTTTCAACAATAAAATATATATTTTAAAAACTTTATAAATAAGTGTAATGTGTTTATTTCTAAGTGCATAAAAATATATTTATATCCAACAAATTAAAATGATATAAAAATGTGATTAATAATGTATTACTTGCACAACTCATTATAAATTACTAATCAGTATTTATATGTATACCACAACGTTTTCTTAAAAAGTATGAATTTAAATATACTCAAGATTTTGTGAGAACCCAAAGCAAACTATTTAGTTCAAAGAAATTTTTTAAATGTTTAAGACTGCATACAATTCAATTTCATCATTACAAATTACATATAACTCAGTATATCATATATATCATGGAATATATACTTGAAAACCTTTGGATTATACATATGAAAAAAAGTCTTCAAATATTATTTTAAGGCTAGAAGTACTGAAATGTTTTACCTTATATTTTCCCTGATCACAGCCACACAAAGTACTCTCCATGGTATAGCTTCTTTGTACTCCTATCTCCCTCCAAACTACAACACGTGCTGTGGATTCTTTAGATTTTTCCACTACAAAGCTACAGCTACTCATGCAAAATGCTGGGGCAATATGGCTCAGTATCTTAGGCAAAGTCTGCAAAGATAAGAATGATAAAATAGAATATTTCAAGAAATTTTTTAACTTAAAATTTTTCTAAGTTTTTAATCTTTAAAAATGTTCATGAAAGCACAGTGACTAAAGCAGGGTCATGCAGATCTTCTTGCTATACAAAACATCAAAATAATTCTCTTACTAATTTAGAATTTTCTGCTTTCCCAGAAAAAAAATCAGAAAATAGAATGGAAGAAAGCATCACATTTATTAGTATATAGCAACCAGTAAGTGCAATAAAACTATGTAAAAAAAACCATGAAGAAAACATGTTTTAAAAAATGAAAAAACTTTAGTCATGAAAGATGGCTTGACTAATTAAGACATTTGCCACTGTAGCCCTAGCTGGTTTTCTCAGTCGTTAGAGCATCAGCCTGCACACTGAAGGGTTTTGGGTTCAATTCCCAGTCAAGGGCATGTACCTTGGTTGAGGGGCGTGTGGGAGGCAACTAATAGATGTGTTATCTCTCTCCCATTGATGTTCTTTTCTCTCTCTCTCTCTCTCTCTCTCTCTCTCTCTCTCTTCATATATATATCTTCCTCCCTTCCACTCTCTCTAAAAATCAATGAAAAAAATATCCTCTGGTGAGGGTTAACAACAACCAAAAAAGATTTGCCGCTGTAAATGTCAACCATTCCAAATTAATCAATAAAACTAAGACAATCACAATCAAAATGCCCACAACATTTATAGCAACTTAAAATCATTCTGAAGTTTACCTGAAAGTATAAATATGGGAATACCCCCTGAGAAATTATGAAAGAAAAGGCAATGACTGGAGAAATAACCCAGCAGATATTAACCTAAATTATATGCCTAAGGTTAAGTTAAATTGTGATATTGGTGCAGGAATAGATATATCTCTAGAAAGAAAAGATTCAAAATTAGAACCAAAGCTATCTGTTAAAGTTATTACAGTTACTAGAGAAAAGACTGATCACTCACTAATGCTGACACCACTGGATAGCCACTGAGAAAAACAAGCTCCAGTCACTAATTTTCATTAAATTAACTTCTAATTAGATTGAAATTTTAAATGTAAAATTTTAAAATAAAACTAAAAACAGTAAACACAGAACCATACTTTTAAATCTTGGAATGAGAAAAGTTTTTCTAAACCTTAAAATTCAGAAACCATTTTTAAAGAATTCAACAAACATGATAAAAGTTTTAAATTACTATATATCACACAAAAAATGTACTACACTTGTATTCACATAGTTCAAAAACAATAACTAGGTGACCAGCACAAAAGTAAACAGAGAATATGCGAAAAGGCTATTTTGAAAAAGAGAGAGAGATCATACTGGTCAAACATATGACAAAATACTCATCCTAAAAATTATAGATTCGCAAATTAAAAGCATGAGGTATTTTTTTAACCTGGCAAAAATAATAGTATTATGTAATAAGGGTGTGGAGAAATAGCACTATCATTCATTATATTGGGGAACATCAATTTGTATAATCTTTATGAAGAACAATTTGGCATACTAATCAAATGACCACCAACTGGATAAATAAATTTTGGCACATCCATACAACAAGAACAAAAGCACACAATGGAAATCTTGTGGAATTGTCAGAAAGACTGACACAGATCTCCACGTGAGGACCAGGAAAGATGGCCAACAAACATGTGAAAAAACAAGTAGCTGTGGAGCACTGAAAAACAAACACAAACTTCATATACTCTAGGTATAATCTATGAATTAATGTGCTCAGAATAGCAAAACTGCTTAATTAGTAACTGTGAGATGACTTTCACTTACTACTGTGAATTCCTCGATTGTTTCCATTTTTTATATAACTCTAACATTTTATTTATTAGGAAAAGGGGAATAGAGAGAAGCAAAAAGAAAATGTACTTCGAGCTTGCAAATTAACCTAGGGTGTTTGTCTAGGCATAAATGTAGGAGGAGAATGAAAGCACACAGGGCTTGAAGCAGTAAGATCTCGTGTCCGTCCTTGGCATACCTCAAAACACACCCAGGCATGTGGAAAAATGGTATGCCACAGATGGCTTTATAAAATCGGCCAAGGAAGGATGTACTGTTTAATCAATGATTATACATGAAACTAAATAGGTCCCCACATCTCAGATCAAATGAATTCCAGATAAACATCTACATGTAAAAAGCAAAAACATTTGGAAGAAACATTTAAAATGAAAAATTTGAAACCATAATAACAAAATGGCAACATGAACAGAATCTGAGTAGTTTATATGTTAAATTATTTTCTGTAGTTGTATGCATGGTTGCATCTCAAAAACTCCTGATTTATCTGTCATAATTACCCTGTATCCCACATCTTCCACAACATCACAGGAACTTGCATTATTATTGGTATGCCACACTGTCTCCTTGATGCTGCAGCCATACATAAATACATTCTTCTTTCGGGAGTGGCCATGATAATCACAATAAACCTTGAAAAGATTATATGTTTTAAGAATTAAAAACCTTCAAATTCATATATTGCCAAGTAAATCTAGTTACTATGAAGCCAATAAACAGGTCTGTGTTCCTTGATCCTTTTACTGTAACTGAACCACCATTTAACAAGTAGCGTCAATAAAAGTAGAAATATCTAGTTTTGGAAAGAAATCTATGATTACTAGGAATGGTTAGAAAGTCCTTTGCAAGATCTGCATCAAACCACAAATTTCACCCTTATATATCTTCTATGTGCCATTATAAAAAAATAATAAATTCAATTAAAGGTCAAATCTGTATCTGTAGTCATCACTGCCACAGGGCTATTAAAATATTTATCTAATTTAAAAACACATGAAAATGTTCTCATGAAAAACACTATAAAAGGAGTGTGGTTTAAGCCCTGACCCATGTGAGCCCTGGCTAGTATGACTCAGTTGGTTGGAGCATGGTCCCATACACCAAAGGGTGGTGGGTTTGATTCCTGGTCAGGGCACATTCCCAGGTCATAAGTTCCACCCCTAGTCAGGGCACAGGTGGGAGGCAACCAATCAATGTTTCTCTCTCTCTCTCTCTCTCTCTCTCTCTCTCTCTCTCCCCTTTCCTCTCTCTGGAATAAATAATTTTAAAAATAAATGCATTTTTTTAAAGGGTATAGTTTCAATTTAATTTTTGAGAACATAATTTTAAAAATGAAGGACAAACTCACATGCCAATTTTTCCCCTCTGCAACATGTTTCTTTTCAAATTTTTATTTTTTTATTGATTAAGGTATTACATATGTGTCCTTATCCTCCCATCTTCCCCCACCCCACTCCTGTTCATGCCCTCACCCCCCTGGTGTCTCTGTCCATTGGTGAGGCTTATATGCAGGCATGCAAGTCCTTTGGTTGATTTCTCCCCCTTACCCCCACCCTCTCCTACCTTCCCTCTTGAGCATCTGATCGATGCTTCTCTGTCTCTGGATCTGTTTTTGTTCATCAGTTTATGTTGTTCATTATAATCCACAAATGAGTGAGATCATGTGATATTTATCTTTCTCTGACTGACTTATTTCACTTAGCATAATGCTCTCCAGCTCCATCCATGCTGTTGCAAATGGTAGGAATTCCTTCCTTTTTACAGCAGCATAGTATTCCATTATGTAGATGTACCACAGTTTTCTAATCCACTCATCTGCTGATGGGCACTTAGGCTGTTTCCAAATCTTAGCTATGGTAAACTGTGCTGCTATGAACATAGGGGTGCATATATCCTTTCTGATTTCTAGTTTCTTGGGATATATTCCTTGCAAAATGTTTCCTTCCTAAAGGAAGATTAACTCATTTAAACACTAACCGAATGGAAACATTCTAAACAAAAACTGCTGAAGGCAGAAGCACATTCACACAGCTCTTGGAGCCTCCCACCCCACCTCTACGACCTTTCCCACGTTAGTAGCCAAGACTGACCAGCTTCAGAGTTGACTAAAGAGCTCAGATATAAGCTACTAGTTTGAGAATTTGAAAAATACTGTTACCTCAGTGTTGTTCAAATAGTGAAGTTAAATACCTAAAATTACAACCAGGAGTTACCAATATTCATAAATTAAAAAAAAGAAAGGTATAGGGCTCATAAGCATTACAAAAATTAAATCTGATGAAATAAGAATATGAATACATTATATTGATACCATAATTAGTACACAAGTAACTGATAACAGAAGATATTTTGAAGAAATTTCTTCTGAAATTAATACTTAGCTTTTATAACCAGAAAATCCTATATAGTAAAAGCCTAATATGCAAATAGACCGAAGGACCGAACGACCAGTAGCTATGTTGCACACTGACCACCAGGGGGCAGACGCTCAATGCAGGAGCTGCCCCCTGGTGGTCAGAGCACTCCCACAGGGAGAGTTCAGCTCAGCCAGAAGCTGGGCTCATGGCTGGCGAGTGCAGCAGCGGTGGCAAGAGCCTCTCCTGCCTCTGTGGCAGCACTAAGGAGCAGGGAGCCGAGTGGTAAGGAACAGAGAGCAGGCAGGCGGTAAGGAACAAGGGGTCCCGGACATCCCCTGAAGGATCCCGGACAGCAAGAGGGTGCAGGCTGGGCTGCAGGACTCCCCACCACCCCCACTCCCCGAGTGCATGAATTTTGTGCACCGGACCTTTAGTAATGTATAAAATACTAAGTCTTTAATCAACAAAGTCATGTCTTTGTACAGAGCACAAACAAATCCTGGCACTTACCAGTGGTAGGCGCTTCACTGCAGCCAGGTACTGCAGCAGCCCCTTCGCATGGTAAATTGTAGGATGCAAATCAGGATTTGGACTCTGCCACTGTCTGTTCAAATCCTCTCCACTTAAAGAACAGCGGTGACTACACAAATGCAAACACAGTGATAGACAAACACTGATACCAATAAATTCTTAAATATATTTGATTTAATTTTATGATTCTATTTCACTAAATATTTCAAACTGGTATAGATGATGGGCTCAACAGAATGCATAGGTTAGTCATTAAATAATCGTTTATTAAGCATTTGCTGTGTCCAAGATCCTGTGTTACATGCAATTAAGTGTGGTAACCTTTCAGATTCATAGGTCAAAACTTTCAAGCTATAGAAAATACTAATTCTCAATTCTGGGATTTTATTCCATACTCTATAAAAATTAATGGCCATATGTCCCATTCTGACTACATAATAATCATTTTTTATACTAACATTTTATATTCTGATTGTATTAGTTATTATTAAAAGTGCTATCTGGGCCCTCCTAAGAAAGGTTAGTTTATGAAAAGCATATATACTTAAATACATTTTCATTTAATCATATGTATTAAGTATTACAGCCACTGAGCAAAAATTTAAGCAAACAATCAGAAGGTGATAACAGAAATATAAACAGGATTTTAGCTGATCAATTAAAATAAGACATAAAATTTTGTTTTAGTTCCATTACCATAACATACCTAAAAATAAATTACCCTTTTTAAAATTTTCCTTAAATATGAGGAAGATTCATGCTACACTTATGAATAAAGTACCCTCAACTTTGGAGATGCCATGTCAAATTCCATCTTTCCAATGCACTAAAGAGACCTTGTCTAATTGCCACAATAAATGAATTGTACAACAATGAGCTACCTTCACTTAAAAAGTAGTATCTTCTAGCATCTCCAGTCTAAAGAATTCCTTCTGTCAGAGACTGTACTTCCTCATATCAGGAAGAAGTTAGCAGATGGACCCAACATGCCATATCAGTGGAAAGAGATCCCAGAGATTTTAAATCTTACAACTAAGATCACACCATTGACAAAATTTAAAAAGAAATATAAGAGGATATGTTAAAAAAAATCTTTCTCATATCCTAACACTGTGATTTTTCTAAACGAATTCAAGCAAGATAGACATTTTATGAAATCATACTGTCATGAATACAGAATTTGTCAAAATCCCATACTACTAATAAACAAAATATATTTTCATTTAAAAATGTATCTTAAATGAATTCCCCACAAAAAATTTGTTCTAGAAAAAAATCACTAGATTTGCTCTCCAAATTTACCCTGAATAATATTATTTCAACAATTTTAAATAGGCTCACCACAATTATCTATAATATTTCTATAACTATTGCTTAACTTACTTTCCATTGATGACACCATCTGGATTTAGCATAGGGACAATTTTAAAAATATAGCATTCTCGTAAGCTCTGAGCAGTAGGGCTATTACTCATGAGATACTCCAATGTTCCTTTCATTACCCAACTTGCATTCGTTTCTCCAGGATGTACCCGAGCAGATAAGAAAACGTAAGGGCGATTTCCTAAAGGACACATAAAATCTCAAATTAAAATGAACGACGACTAAAAGTTTGTATGATGTTTGATGTTGGAGCTTTAGAAATATATCTACTCAATCATGAATTCTGATATACATTCATAGTAGAATTCAGCGTGCACCTACTATAAAAAGCACTGTACTAGGCCCTATAGAGGAAAACAGATATAAAACCCATGCAAGCCACATCCTAAAGGAGTTCATAATATGAACATAATGCAATAAATACTACATGAGTCACTTATTTACCAATGATTAATCTAACATAAAAAAGTATTTAATATAATATTGGTTTTATAAAGAACAAGTAGTTGGGGAAGTTTTAAATATAAATTTATTTTTCATAAAGCCATTGGGAAAAGAAGGAAAATATAATCTTACCCCTGTTTTACAGTCACTATGATAAGTACAGAAAAAAAGGTATATCTTCTCAGAAATTTACAAAGGGAAATATTTTCACTATGCATTTAGATATACCCATCTAAAAAATAACACTCAGCTCACTTGGTCATATTTTCATGCATAGCAAGCTCTTTCTCTTTCCTGAAAATATTTTACTTTCTTATCAAAATTAGAACAGTTTTCTTATTTTTTCTACCCCAGCTATACATCTGAGGCAACTTTAAAAAAATAAATGGCAGAGAAAAACAAGTAGCTATTTGGTGCTAGAATTAAAACACGTAATAACTTTCTGGTGGTTTTATTTATAAATAAAATTAGCTATAAATTTAATTGATGATATTATTACATAAACTCTTAAAATAATTTGTTACATTATGGTTATGACTTACAAGGATAAGAACTACAGAGTATCAGTATCAAAAGGGACCTCAGAGATCATCTCACAAAGCTCTCTCATTTTCGAGATGAGGAAACTGAGGCCCCGATGTAGACCGAGGGCTAGGCAGTAACAAGACCAAGACTTCTGATGCCTATTCCTAGTGTTATTGCCCTTACAGACATATATAAAGCAAAGGAAAATAAGTAAGGATGACTGGCATTTTGAGTGAAGAAGACAGACTTACTGAATTGACAGATATGTTCATAATAATTAGACTCTGGCATTGCTGTTATCGTCACCAGGGGACAGCTGTTTCCAGACAGGGTTTCACATAACACATCTCTTCGAAAATAGATTTGCTGGGGGTTGTGCGCTGATTCCAATTTTTGAAGATGCATCTTGATAAAAATTTAAAAGTAAAGTATACAATTATTTTAAAACCCTCTATGAAAAATAGAAATAAATGCATCTAGATCTCCACATAACTAAATGTCAGTCAGATTCCTAATCCCCTCTCTGGAACCCTCAGAGGCCAGATGTCATTCAAACATCAGTATTTGGGGAACTCAAGACAGATACAGTGTATATACCATTAAATGTGCAATACCACAAACAGGGTCAGAGGCAGCCTGTATAAGCAGGTTATTAAATCTGCAGCAAAACATATAAAGAGTCCCTCTAAGTGGAATCAATATTCTAAATAGGCTCACATCAATTTAGGCCAGGCTTTGCTGCCAAATGGGCTATGAAAAAGCTTTTGGTTCTCAAAGCCTTCTGAATTTTGAAATGATAAATTACTGTAGACCTACAACAGCAATGAAAAACATGCAGAATAAAAATTATGTCAGACAAAGTTTGTAGCAACTTTTCCTGATTTCAAGATTAATATAGGTTCATTGTGAAAAGGGGGGAAGATACAGAAAGAACAAAGAAAAAAATTTAAACATCCATAATTGCATCATTTAGATTACTACTAACAAATGCCAATGTACATAAACAAAACTATAATTACACATGACTTTTTAAAACCTGCTTTTATTCCTTAGTAATTTATACAAACACACACATATTCATAATTACAAATACCATATAACATCATTAGTATATGGTCATACCAAATATAAACTGTTCAATCCCTTATTTAAGATACTTAGTTGGTTTCCACACTTTTACCTATGTTCATTCACGTAATCACTATTCACTGTGTGGTCACTACTTCTGTGCCAAAAACTGTGCCTGGCACCAAGGACATAACAGTGAAGGAATGGACGCTACCTGGGGACAATGCAGAGCACTGATAGCTTGTAGTAAGGAGAGCCTAGCTGAGTCTGCGCAGTGAGGAAAGGTCTCCTAGAAAAATATTACATTTAAACTGGGAGCCAAAGGATGAGTGAAGAGGACAGAGAAGAGAGGTGCAGGCAGAGGAAAAGTGTGCAGGAAGAACAGGAACTACTGGTAATTGAGATAACTAAGCGATGTGTGGATTACCTTTTAAAAATGTAATAGGTATGTATTTCATTGTGAATTACAAAACCGTCTACACATTAAACCTGCAATTCCCTGGATATTAACTTAGGATGTAGATAAACTTTAAAGAATGAATTATTTTAAAAACTATTTAATAATAAATATTAAGTAAATAATAGCTCACACAGTCTGTGGTGGTGGCAAAAAATGTGAAAGACAGCAAAGAAATGACTTGGTGAGAATTTTAGACTTCGTGCAAATGGCTAGAGAAATCACGAGGGAGTCTTAGGCAGGGGTGTTATATGATTAGATTTGCCATCAAAGAACTCTCTTGCTATAGTGTGGAAAAAAGACAGACGAAGAGGAAATGGGATAAAAGTAAGTTTTAGGACACCAGTAAGAAAAAGGTTGGCAGAAATCCAGGTGAGAAAACATGCAAATGCCTGGAAAAGGTCATGGGATAGAAAGCAAGTCGAGGAATTCAATATACACTAAAAAGGTAAACATCAGTAAGGAACACTAACATGTAACCCTGTAAAGAACAACACTATATATTCTGATGCTGTGTTATTCAGAGGGATACCTGATCACACCTTCATTGCAATCTTTATTAAAGTAAAGGGAGCCTCATTTAGTGTCCTCAGCCTTGGTACCTCTGCTGCTCCATGGACTGTGTTTTCCTCTCATTTTCCCCTCTCTAATCATGTGGAAGCTTGTTTCTAACCCTAGTGCTCCAATTCCTTTCTGGGTAAATTGATCATATCTTCATGATCCTTGGTCAGTAGGACAGCCATTCTGTTCTGAGAGTAAATCTACCACAGTAATTACTTGAATTCACTTGTTTTATTTTGTTTTACAATGCAAATAATAAAAAATCTCAAAAGAACCCACAAAGCAACTCTTGTACCCCAAATTCTAAGCAACCTAGATCTAGGACTCCATATAAAACTATTAGAATAAATAAATTCCCTATAGAAAATTTTAATTGCATCCACATTATTCTACTGTTAGATTTTTCTATCATATCCAATGCTTCTCATTAAACAGGTGGAAATCTCATCCAGTTAAATTCTGAAAATCATGAATCTTAGAGAACTGTAGATTTCTACCCAAAATAGAAAGTAAAAATCATGTCAAATTTCCTTTCTAGTACATAAAAATAAAGACTACATCCCCATTTATACCCTTTAATGTTTTCAACAAATGTTGTATTATTATCTAAAATCTTCAACACTGGATCTTTTTATTTCATTAAGAAAATTAATTAAAGCAATTTTTCTTCTATTATCTGGCATATGACACAATAGTCATAATACAACTTAATGAGTTCTCACCTGTAAAGTTGAGTACGTATATGGATAGTGATAAGCAAAGTAGCAAACATCATCTTTATGTGGGAAATTGACAGTGAATGTAATTGTATAGTAGGATTTTCCCTTTTGCCCACCTGCAGCAACTGAACTTCTTGAGAAGTGATTTCTGTAATAGAAAAGCATAAAACGTTTATTTCCTCCAAACAAAATCCTGATATTTTTCCTTGCTATTATATTAAACAGAACTTCAAGGTGGGCAGGCCACCGAAGGGCACTAGCCCGTCCGGGCAACTCTGCCCACTTCACACATCCTCCAAACCTTTTTTTTCCCTGAGACTGCAGTGACCTCTAATAAAAGCAGGAGAAGCAAACGTGCTTCTGTCATTTACTAAGTAAAATGTTAAAAGGGGGGGGGGGGGGGGAGAAAAACCATCATTTGTGAAAAGTGCAACTTAAGTATTCTATAAAAATAGACTTGATACTAATAAAACAATTTCTATTAGGCAACATCATTACTGTTCACTTCTGAATTTACTAATTAAATAGAGTTAATACCCTACACATCAATAAAAGCTTTAGAAGCCATTCTTTGATAGCCAAACACATTACTGGTAGACAATGATCATCAATGGCTGCTACAACCATTAGATGAAAAGCTGCTGAACACCTTTGTAGTGGGTGGGACGAAAGTAGGTTTACAGTTGTTTGTATATCATAGGAAAATAATACAATAGTTAATAAATAATAATACAAGAATAAACTGTTTTGCATACTCACAACTGTAAACTTACTTTTGTTTCACCCCATACATGAATTCACTAGTCAATCTTAAGATTAAAAAAAAGAAATAACCAGAGATAATATGTTTTCCAATCCACTGCACCATCTATAAAGTTTTCTTGCCAAAAATCAAACCTGAAGTTGATCAAGCTTCTAGATCTAACTATTACTTTATAGGAAATCGGTGAGACTAGAAGAATTCATTTACAGCACAAGGGAGCAATCAGCAAAATCCAAAATGTGGGAAATCCTACATGACAAATTATCTAGTTTCAATAAACAAAGGAGAAATAAAAAGAGACAAAAGGGAAGCCTAAAAATTAAGACACTTAAGAGACATAGCAACACAAATCAAATGCAATGTGCAGTCCTTGGCAGGTCTGATTGAAACCAACTATAAAATAACATTTATGAGACAAGTGGGGAAGTTTGAACACTGACTGGATATTTTATCATAGTAAGGAATTTTCTTGGATGTGATAATGGCATTGTGCTTATTAGACTCTCTTAAATATATACATCTAAAAGACAAAGACCTTTGAAGTATTCATGGATAAAATATGGTATCGGGAAATGTTTTTAAAAATTCAGTGTAGAGGTGGGGGGTGAAAGTATAACTAAAAACCAACCTGTGTTGATACTTGTTGAAACTGGGTGATGAATACATGAGGTCTCATTATCCTATTATTTGTTTTTATGAATGTAAATCTACTTTTCAGACAAAATATCAGTGACATATGATGAGTTAAAAATGCTTTTTCTATTAACTTAATTTCTAAATTTCCAAATCACCTTGTGCTATTTAAGCCACAAACTGAAGAAAAGCTATGGACTATAGACACATACACAGACTTTCAAGGAATTTTCAAATTGGTATAGTCTTCATTAACTTAGCCATTACCCCTTCAATAGATTCATTTTCTCTCTCTCTCTCTCTCTCTCTCTCTCCCTCTCTCTCTCTCTCTCAACCCCCGCCCCCTCAGGTGAGGATTAACAAAACATAAAAAAAAAACAGAGTATACATTTTGACTCTCCAATATAACAGCCGTCCCTTGTATCCATGGGGAGCTGGTTCCAGGACCCCCACCGATACCAAAATCAGCAGATGCTCAAGTACCCTATGTAACATGGCATAGATGAATGAATATAGTTGGCCCTCCAAGTCTGCGGACTCCCAACCACAGATCAAAAACAGTACAGGTATTTATTGGGGGGGAAAAAATCCACATATAAGTGGATCCGTGCAGCTCAAACCCATATTACTCAAGGATCAACTATACTTCCACTAAATGTACCCCTAAACTGATCTCAAATTTTAAAGGATTCTGTTAGAAGTAACACTAAAGCATATCACCACAACTCAAAGAATGCAATAATAACTCTACTTTTTATTCTTTAAATTGAAATAGAGTAAGGTTAATATCCCCTTCTGTAAACTGATGTCCTAGTAGTCTTAGAATACTTACTTATAGTAACAAATGTCCGTCCCCACACGAGTCCACCATGGTCTGGCATTTAATGCTTCCTGAACTGAATACATGAGTGGTTGCATACCTTTGACAGAGAGACAGAAAAGGAAAATTCTTTCAAAATTTTTGAGATAAAAATTAATCTTGCCATTGTAGAAAGCAACAAATATTCAGAAAGTTAAAAGGCAACACATTTCCATTATTTTAGTATATATTAAAAAAAATCTGAGAAATTTCTTTAAAATCTCATAAGTCAATCAATATGCTTTAATTTCCAGTTTAACTAAAATAGATTACAACTTTAATGAGTGAAAAGTCATTAAACTTTTTTCTATTACCTTTTCTGTTAGATCAGTTAAAATAAAAAAAAATATACACACACACACACACACACACACACACACACACACACACCTTATAATAAGTGAAAGAGTAAGAAAAAAAAAAGAAAGAAAATAGCTCTATAGCTCACAGAAGATTATCTACACTGAAGAAAAAAAAAAAATGCCACCAAAATAGCATGGTTATTTTCTTCCTCAACCTTCTTCCCATACAAATGTGATTATAGCAGGGAGGAGGAGAAGGAAGGACTGTTAACAAAAATAGGATTAAATACATAGTATATTTTCTTGGGTAGTTTTAGAAATATACTTTCCACATGAACTTTAAAATCACCTTATCCTATTTTATAAAAGAATGTACTGGGTTTCTAACTGGAGTTAATGAAATTCATGTTAATTTTACAAATGATGATAGTTTTTGAGATGCGATTTGGCTTTCCTTAAATCCTAACTTAAGATATAATCATTTTCTTAATTTTCTTGCTACAGAACCATTTTGCTAAACTTATCTGGGTATCTTTTTAGTCTTTAGTTGTCTCTTGGGTTTTCTAAGTATGTAAACCATACCATTTGTAATTTAAAATATTTTATCTCTTTTAGTACTTACATCATTTACTCTTTCTACTTTTATTTTCTATTTAGAGAAATGAAACCTCCAAAATGATTCTGAATATAGTAGTAAGCAGAACTGTCTTGTTCATAATTTTAATCCAGCTGTTTTGCCATTCAATAGAATATTTGTCAATTTTTTTTATAAATCAACTCTGTCACATTTAAATAACAAAAGTGCTAACACTGAATAATTCTGATGTGCCAGACCTTGCTCTAAGCATATTTACATAACTTAAGTCACTAAATCCTCACAACAACCCTCTGTGGTAGGTGCTATGATCATTTCCATAGCTGAAGTCCTTTCTTCCATAATTCTTATTACACTTAAGTGTTTTAATTATTTTATCAAATGTCTTTTTAGCACCCACTAACAGAATCACATGGCTTTTCTCCTTTAATTTGTTGATTATGCTGAAAGGTTTCCTAATGTGAACTCTTTGTATTCCAAGGAGATATTATTCTTTTACAGCATATGATTAGATTAGCTGAAATCTCATTTAGGACTTTTGCATCTAAAAATGGTCTTTTTATTTTAATTAGCTTTACCAAGTATTGATATAAGATTACACTAGCTTTGGAAAAATATATTAATGATAATTTATTGGAATAAAAGTAAAATCTGTTTTTTAAAAGGTAAGTATCTCAGCTGCAATAGCATCTCAATATAGCACCTAATACATTTCTTATTTCCTCAAGAACAGTTATAGACTGTTCATAATCATTACTTTTTATTAATCAATTCCGGTGCTTCTATATTTTGTTTTATTTCTAGTTTTAAAAATAGTATTTCTAAACTAGTATTTAAAATAGTATTTCTAATTTTAAAATTTTTCTTCTTCTTTTGGTTTATCTTCTTGCTTTTCTAATATCTTAAGTTGGGTGCTTAGTTTACTTATTTTTAGCCTTTTTTTTATTGTAAACTAGAGGCCTGGTACATGAATTCGTGCACAGGTGGGGTCCCTCAGCCTGGTCGGCAATCAGGGCTGATGGGGGCCATCTCACCCAGTCCCGATCGGGGCCGATTGGGGCCAGCTGGCAGGGGCAGGGACTGTGGGAGCTTGGCTGGCCACAGTAGGTTGGCTGTGGGAGCGCACTGACGAGGGGGCAGCTCCTGCGCTGAGCATCTGCCCCCTGGTAGTCCGTACGCATCATAGCTACTGGCCTGTCGTCGGTCGTAATGGTCGCTTAGGCTTTTATATAGACTAGAGGCCCTATGCACGAAATTTGTGCAAGGGACTCGACCCTTGGAGCCCCAGCTGCCCTGGCTGACCCTCGCAGCCCTGGCTGGCCCTCGCAGCCCCTCGCAGCCCCTTGCAGCCCCGGCCGGCCCTCGCAACCCTGGCTTCGTCCATAAGATCGTCCAGATGGTCGTTCTGCTGTTCAGTCTAATTAGCATATTAGCTCTGTATTATATAGGATAATGCCAGTTATTAAAGGCTTTCAATTTTCCTCTGAATACCAGTTAGCTATGCCCGGAAGTCTATAATGTGTAGCACTTTCTAGATCTAATTGAACCTTCTGCCACAGTGGAAATGTCCTCTATCAACACTGTCCAATCTGGCAGCCAATCACCAGGCCTGGCAATTATGCATAGAAAGTGAACTTAGAGACACTAAAGAACTGAATTTTAAATTTCTAATTAATTTAAATATTTAGTCACATATGGCAAGTCACTACCATAATGACCAATACAATTCTAGATAATTTCTAATATCAGTTTTAAATTTTCTCTCTGGGTTTTTGTTTTTAGAAGACTATTACATATTTCCAAGTACTCATTTTTGTTAGACTTTTTGTTGATTTCTACTATTTTTCATCACAGCAAGGAAATCTAAAATCTCTTGTAACTAGAGTTAATGTTGCTATTCGGCTCACTTGAAAGTTGCCAGGAGAACAGATCTGAAAAGTTCTCATCACAAGAAAAAAATTGTAACTGTGTCATAATAAGTATTAGCTAGATTTATTGTGATCATTTTGCAAGTACACAAATATCTAATTGTCATGTTGCATATCTAACACTAATATGTCAATACGTTACAAGTTATATGTCAATTATATCTCAATTTATAAAAGAATTGTGGTTATTAAAGCATCTTCAAGGACTTTAACTGATTAATACACATCTATTCAGTGCTTTTGGCCCTGAATTTTTCTTTGTCTAATATTAACATTACCACTTTTGCTTCATTTTATTTGCATTTGCCTACTTTATCTCTGCCCAATCATTTTCAACTTTTCTGCCATTTAAATAACACACACACACACAGATTCTCTTGCTCTCTTCCCACCACCCCTCCCCGAATTATGTAATTCTCAATACATGATTTTTGAGGACATCTTAGCTCATTCATCATTAGTAATGACAGATATACATTTCATTTCATTCCTTCCATCTTATTTTCTTTCTACTATTGATTAAATATTTCTTATCCTTCTTTACCTTTTTATTTTACAGGTTTGGTTGCATTTCTCCACATTTCCTTTTCATTTGAAAAGTTTTCTATTGTGCTTTCCATCATAATACTTATGATTACTATTTCTCTGATACTATATAAAAATAACTAAGCAATCCCACCAAGAAAAATGAACTTTCACTTCTTCCATGTCACTCTCTTAGAATGATTTTACTTAACACATTTTATAAATTCCAAGTCTTCTATCTTGAGACCATTTTCCTCATTTATTCTTCCCAGAGATAGTTCAGGGGTAGCTTATTTTCTGATTTCTACATACACAAAGATGTAGTTCGCTGGAAGTGACAAAAAATTACAGATTTTGCAAAAGACATCTATTTGGCTGTCTTCTCACTTCCAGCGCCACAGATGAGAAGTTCAATACTAATCTAATTTTTTCACATGCAGAACAACAAGGTCATTATGAGCACGTGATCTACAACCAGACTATCTGGGTCTGAACTCCAACTTCATCACATCAGGTGTGTGATCCTGGGCAGATTACTGAACCACTTAACACCCGTGTCCCCTCTGTAAAATGAGTGTAAGGACAGCGCTAGAATATTTGTTGTGTGGATTAAGAGCATCACATCTGTTAGCACTTAAAGAAGGTCTGGTACATGATGAATATTCAATAAATATTAGCTGCTATTATTATCGTTAATTAACCAGTTGTTTTAAAGTGGATGTATGATAAGGTGTTTTTTGTACTTGAAACTCATGTATTTCACTGGTACATAAAAGATTCCTATCTTTCTTATTTCTACCTAGGATTCAGTGAGCCATTTCAAATGGAAACAGTAACCTCCTCCAGACACACAAAATTCATAATGGTTTTTTATAGCAAGGTAGAACAAGATTCAGGCTGAGGTCAAAGGGCACATTCGATTTATCTGAAGTATTCTAGTTTTATAAAAGACAATGTATTCTTACATTACTTTTAAAATGATAAGTTCATTCTGGGCAGTGAAGGGAGCTACATTTGGAAATTCTGACTATAATAAAAACCATATGAACCAAACAGGGTGCCCCAATAATAATCAATCAAATGAGGTAACTCAGGCTGAATAAACCATAATCTACTCAATGTGATATAGAAAAGGTATCTTTGAATAATTAATGTAGTCATTAGCCAAAGAATAAAACCTTGATGTGCATAAAACAAATACACTAAGAACTTCCCGTCTCGTCATATGAATATAGACCAGCGGTTCTCAACCTGTGGGTTTCGACCCCTTTGACGATCGAACAACCCTTTCACAGGGGTCGCCTAAGACCATCCTGTATATCAGATATTTACATTACGATTCATAACAGTAGCAACATTACAGTTATGAAGTAGCAACGAAAATAATTTTATGGTTGGGTCACAACATGTGGAACTGTATTTAAAGAGCCAGAAGGTTGAGAACCACTGATATAGATGATCAAAATATTAAATTGCCACAGTGAAGCCAACACCCAATGACATTAACCTCTAATACTACCCAAGTAAAGGCCAAAGTTGTATTGAGTACATTCTCAATAACAGGTGCAGATACAAAGAAAGACAAGGTGTTTTAGGCCCTAATCATCAAATGTACGAGGAATCACTGACTCACAACATTTTCAAGCTGAAGCTAATATCCTCAATTAACAGATGAGAGGAACAAGAAAACTTTAAAATGGAGCATGAATAAACTTAGGGGCACCTATCACAAGTGGCATATGTTTTCTGGGCTCGGTGGCTCTATGAGAAAAAACACATGGCTAGTACAGCAGAGGTTTATACTAAAAAGAGGAAGGTTAGATTCTTGGTCTGGAGGCTAACAGCAGTCACTTGAATCTGATGGAAACATGTCAAAAGGATACATAAGCCAGCATAAAAGATATCCCATTGGCCAAATCTTGGGCAATTTGGGTGTCAAATAAAAAATGATAGAAAGAAATTATAAGCCACTGAGCAAAAGAGGATACCAGGTCATCTATCCCAGCGGTTCTCAACCTGTGGGTCGCGACCCCTTTGGCGGTCGAACAACCCTTTCACAGGGGTCGCCTAAGACCATCCTGCATATCAGATATTTACATTACGATTCATACCAGTAGCAACATTACAGTTATGAAGTAGCAACGAAAATAATTTTATGGTCGGGTCACAACATGAGGAACTGTATTTAAAGGGCCAGAAGGTTGAGAACCACTGATCTATCCATTGCCTCATTCGTTTAACAAATATTTACTGAACATGAATTAAGTGCCATGGTCTAAATACAGTGGTCAGCAACAGAGACACTTTCCCTGACCTTATGAAATTTACAAGCAAGTGGTAAGGGTAGGCAGCGAAGGTATTAATCATTCACACACAATAACAACATAAAGATGTAAAGAGCACCCTGAAAGGAAAAGATTACAAGGAACATTTATCAAGGGGACTAATCCAGTCTGGAGAGTCAGGGAAGACTTCCTTAGTCGAGAGATGGCTTAGCTCAACTTCACAGTATGAAATTAATTAATGTGGGCAATTTAGAATCCTACATACTAGACTCCAAAATTCTATTTTGTTGCCTGGTTCTACAATGTTCAATTTATATATGAAGGTTGTTAAAAATCCTATTTATATGGGAGACAGTAGAGGGTGAAGGGAATGGGAGAGGAAGACAGAGTGCAAGAGTGCCAGAGAGGAAGCTGTGATGAAAGCTCCAAGTTTTATTAAAATGCAAGACTGCCATCTAGTGGCAACTTGAGCAAACCCCTTTCAATTATTGAGGGTGAGGGTAAGGGGTCATGGATTACAACAGATACAGACAGCACTATTATACAGTGTCATAAATTCTCAAGTGTAAGTTCACAAATAAGATCATTCATTTGTAAAAAAAAAAAAGAAAAAGAAAAAGAAAGAAAGAAACCTAAGTATTTAGTAGAATTTCCTTAAATATCCCCATAAAAGGACAACTTGGGGAAATAAAAGCAGCAGTAATTCAGCCTCTTTTGGGGGGAACTGCCAAAGAACAAGACCTCTTTAGGGCACCTTTGCTAAAATCCAACATTAAGTACTCCAACAACCAGTATGTCCCAATCAAGAAAAGAAAAAATATTCAAACAATAAGCTACTTTTCTAATTACTATTATTTCCTGATTTCAATCACATAGGGCAATTAAATAAATCCTTCCAGCTGAAGAAGTTCTACTGCAAATATTTTTAGTCACCAGTATCCTCTCTTAAAGTGGCTTCAAAATTAATATGATGATAACATTAACTACATAGCTAGTTATAAATTCTTAAAATGTTGAATTCTTAATTTACTAAAATATTGGTCCCTTCCTTCTTCTAACTCAATTCATGTTATAACAAACCAAAATCTGCTCTATGTTGTATTAACTTAAATCTTATGATAGAGTTCCATAAAAAAAAAAAATACATTACATCTACCTAACAGCTGCTTCCATAGCTTATACCAACTTCATAGTTAAATATTTACAAATATGTGGATAGAAAAAGGAAAATCAACAGACAACTTCTTGTTAGAATCTGGGAGGAATCTATACTAAATTTAAGGCAGATGGAGCAAGACTGAGAAAAATCCAAATATGCCTCATGATCTATTTTTTATATACATATTTTAGATTTCCACAACTCAAAGAAGTGTTGCACTACACCTTGAAGTCTCTTCAAAAATAACAGATAAAGATATAATAAAGAAGTGCAAGAAATAAAAAGCATAAAAAACCCAAACATATGAATTATAAAGAAAAATTTTAACAGGCTAAAAATCACATATTAAAAGGGTAAACAACAAAATGCAAACTCTATTTACAAGAAATAAGATGCAAAGATATCAACCAAATTCAAAAGAATATTAAAATAGAATTCGGGGCAAAAGATACTGAATGGGATAAATATGACTACTCTATACCGTTAAAAGGAAATATGAAAATGTGAAAAATTTCTATGTACCAAATAATTCTGCCAGGGTTGGGGCTTGATTCCCAACAGGGGGCATACAGGAGGCAACTGATAGATATTTCCCTCTCATATCAGTGTTTCTCTCTCTTTGTTTTCCTCTCTAAAAAAAATTTCAATAAAATAAAATATATTTATATATTTTTACAAATAAGCTTTAATACTGTAATCCTAACTCTATAAAAGAGTAAAATTGAAATTTAAAATTATGTGAATGTGAATAAATTTAGGGATAGATACAACATGCTAAACAGTACATTTTCTCTTCTCTTTCCTTCCTAAGAGAGTCTTTTAAACTGTTTTTAATCTACCAAGTTCCTATATGAAAGACCCACTGTTTAATAATCAGAAAAAGAAACACATTTACAGCAGGCAGATAGATTTTAAAAATTCCACTCCTGTGAATTAGTAACTAAAAATTATATACACAAAGATTTAGTATAATGTTTATCTCAGCATTATTTAAAATAGAAGATACTATAATTAGAAACAACATAAATGTCCAATAAAGAAAGGTTTAAGGAGACAAATGTACTACTCTTTGCAATATTTTAAGCAATAAAATAAATAAAAATAAAATAAAGAAAAAGAAAGGTTTAGATAAATAAGTTACAGTACCTCCATAGGATGCCCATTAAATTCTGTTTCAGACACATTCAATGACCAGAAAAATGTTGACAATATGTTTGGTTAAAATACAGATTATGAAACTTGCATAGGTTATCAGCCCCCATTATTTTAAATAAATATATAACTACTAGAGGCCTGGTGCACAAAAATTTGTGCACTCAGCGGGGGGAGGGGGGGTCCCCCAGCCCGGCCTGTGCC
>NW_005360124.1:1105532-1167081 GCF_000412655.1 Myotis brandtii | reverse complement strand
AGCAAGCCTCATGTTCGCTTTTCAGTGCATGGCTGCCGGCCGCCATCTTGGCTGACAGTTAATTTGCATAAGGATATGCTGATTAGCCAATGGGAAGGGTAGCAGTCGTACGCTAATTACCATGTTTCTCTTTTATTAGTGTAGATGTATACATAGACATCACATATTGCATTATTAAAATGCCTAGTAGGAAACAACAAATGTAAAAATGATTATCTCTGGATGATGCACCGTTGATGGTTTTTATTTTCTTAACACCAATTTGTTTTCTAAATTCTCCACAAAATGAGTTTGAAAAGTGTGATATACACATAAGAATATCCAGCCCTGGACAGGTGGGAGGCTCAGTTGGTTGAGCGTCATTCTGTACACCAAAAAGTTACAAATTCAAATTCCCAGTTAGGTCACATACCTAGGTTGCAGTTTGATCCCTGATCAGGGCATGTATGGGAGGCAACGGAAGGATATTTCTCTAATATCGATGTGATGTTTCTGTTTCTCTCTCTCTCTATTTCTGTCTCTCAGTCTCTCTCTCTCTCTCTCTCCCTCCCTCTCTCTCTTCCTCTCTCTAAAATCAATGAAAACATATCCTTAGGTGAGGATTAAAAAAATAATAATATATAATAGGCAAGGGGTAAGGAAGAAGGAAAATTTAAAAATAAAGAAGTCATCTATCTCACTGCTTTGTTTTAGTTACAGAATTATATTCATTTTAAATTTAAAATGGCACTAGAGGAAGAGATTATTTTATTAATCATATAGATGTATGGAGTTTTTAAAAACAGAGAAACATTCCAAATGTATGTTTCTAATTTAAAAAATTAAAATATTGAATAAAGTTTAAAGTAGTAAGAGTATTATTTTATAAAAGTGTATAAATATAGTTAGTAGAAATACCATCTACCTTACTTAGCACTACAGTTTGAAAATTATACTGATTATCATTTCAGCAATAAATATGCCTTTGTTTTATTCTTAAAAAGCACTCAAAATGCAATTACATTTATTTATCTTTTTCTCCTCTAAAATATTATGTTAGCATTATACTTACAAGTTAAATAGGAAAAATACAAGATTCTTTACTTGTTTTGGGTATTTTTAATAAGTCCATTAAGGTCATTTTTAAAGTTATACAAACACTTAAGGTCAACAAACAAACGTTTCTGCGAATTAGGGCATTCAATAATTAGTATTTATACCTAAAAATCAAAAATTAAGAATGTGAAATAAATTACCAAGAATATCCATACTACTATTCATGCAAATCAATATAATCACTGAGATAATCCTTAAAATTAGATTACTTAAAATTTTTAAATACTATAACGAAACCAGATATTATGCTACCTAATCTTCTTATACTTAGTACATTAAATTAGTGAATCTGACTAAAGCTTTCATGCCATACATGTAAAGTGATTAGAGTATACAATTTCCTGTTTTCCACATAAATAATGACAATTGGGAACAACCTCTTCAACTCTTGAAAGGTTCAATTTTCAGCAACGCCCCCTTAAAGAGCATCTTCATATTCATGCTTTTAACAAGTTAAAACATTTATTTGAAACAGATAACATGGCTTCTCATTCCTTAGTTGTTAAAAGCTTTTCATCCTTACAACAAATGACTTGAGACCTCAGATTTTGAAACTTGTCAGACAAAATATATCTGTAAAGAATTATTTTCTTTTACCCGAAAATTATCAGACTAAATACTTGAAAATTGATGGTTTCCATTTTAAATGACTGATCTTAAGTTTTACAATTATATTATCTTCCACTGATATATTTGACTATAAAGACTGATGCCTGACAAAACTCTTAATTTTTTTAAAATATTTTTATTGATTTCAGAGTGGGAATGAGAGGGAGAGAGAAATAGAAACATCAATGATGAGAGAGAATCACTGATCGGCTGCCTTCTGCAATCCCCCTGCTGGGGATCGAGCCTGCAACCAGGCATATGCCCATGACCAGAATCAAACCCAGGAACCTTCAGTTCGCAGGCCGACTGAGCCAACCCGGCTAGGGCTATATTTTTTAAAGTACTGAATACATAGCCTTAACTGAGGCTATGAATTTAATATTTTTGCTGGTACAACACCAGTTTTGTTTTTGTTTTTAATTGCCTCATGAGGAAACAGTAGAAAAAGCCAATGAAACAAAAAGCTGGTTCTGCCCTAACCAGTTTGGCTCAATGGATAGAGCATCGGCCTGCGGACTCAAGGGTCCCAGGTTCGATTCCGGTCAAGGGCATGTACCTTGGTTGCAGACTCATACCCAGTGGGGAGTGTGCAGGAGGCAGCTGATTGATGTTTCTCTCTCATGGATGTTTCTAACTCTCTATCCCTCTCCCTTCCTCTCTGTAAGAAATCAATAAAATATATTTCTAAAAAAAAAAAAAAAGCTGGTTCTTTGAAAATGTCAATAAAATTGACAAGCCTCAGAGAAGACACAAATTACTATTATCAAGAATGAAACAGGGGATATCATTGGAGACCCTGCAAACATCAAAAGGACAGCAAGGGAGCACTCTGAACAACTTACACACATTTGACAATTTAGAAGAAATGGGTCAATTCCTAAAAATACAAACTATCTCAACTCACTCAAAATAAAACAGATAATTTATATGAAAGAAACTGAATTTCTAAGTTAAAAGACTACCAAAAGAGAAATCTTCTGGCCCAAATAATTTCATTGGAGAATTCCACCAAATGTTTACGAAATCAACACTAAATCTACACAAGCTCTTCCAGAAAATCAGAGGAGGGAACATTTCCCAACTCCTTTTATAAGCTCAGTGCCGCCAGGACATACCAAAGCCAGATACAGTACAAAACAAAAAGAAAATTATTGCTCAATATCCCTCCTAAAGAGAAATGTAAAAATTATTAACAAAATATTAGCAATTATACACAGTGACCAAGAGGGGTTTATTACATGGATAAAAAAGGCTGGCTCAATATTCTAAAACCAATGTGACATGTCATATTAATAGGCTAAAGAAGAAAAATCACATGATCAAATCAACTAATGCAGAAAAGCACATGACAAAATTCAACACCCATTTACAATAAAAAGTCTCAGAAAACTAGTAATAGAAACTTCCTCAAGTAGATTTAAAAAATGTACAGAAAACTACAACTAACATCATACTGAATAGTGAACTCTGAAGGAGTAGCGCAGGCTTTGTGGTGAAGGAAGTACCCTGTGTCTTGACTGTGGGGACAGTTACAGTAATCTACAAATGTGATAAAACAGCACAGAATTATGCACCCACGTTTTACCAATGTCAAATCCTGGCTTTGATATTGGACTACAGTTATGTATGATGTAATCGCTGGAGGAATCTTAGTGAAGAGAACTTGGAACCTTTCCACAACTTCTATAATTTTTAACTTTCTATGAATCTATTCAAAATAAAAAGTTTAAAAAGATTGCTTTCTGCAATTCTCTTCTAGATGAACTGACATGAGTAACCTGAGCAGCATACATGATACATTTATAGTGACATCTAATTTGGATGAAATCAACCATACTCATTACATTTTAATGAGTATCCACACAACGATAACTCTCGTTACTAACAATGCAAAGCTTAGTCTATGTCAAATTTTGCATAATAAACATCTGAATTTTGAGAACCAGAGAAAACAAAAGAACACAAACTTTTTTTTTTAAGTTAGCAATTTTTTAATTATCTATCCCTCGGATATGATGCCTGTGTGCCCTCTAAGTTGGAGGAAAAAAACAGTCTTACCATAATTAAACTGACTGTTGGACTTTTCACAGTTAATGATGTTAAACCTGTAAGCAACACCTGGCCGCATTCCACTGACTTCAAAGTAAAACCACTGATGATAATGATTACTATTTATATCCGAGTTCAGAATAAGATCATATTCATTTCTGAAAGTAGAAAATGAAGAAATCTGATGAAAATGAGAAAAGTATCTATGCACATACAAAATGAGAAAATTTTAAATGACTTACTTTCTAATTTGAATTACTTTGCGCAGATTCCCAGATTCAAATTTGGAGTTAAACTTCAAAATATCTCCTTCTTCTGGAATGATGTAACTAAATAAAAATTTTAAAGTAAGTATAATAAAATACATTGCCTTTCAGCAGGTAAGCAATAATAAACATAAAAACACACTACAGATTAAAAATACACCATTACCACCTCACCTTCCTCATTATTTTGAAACCAAAAAACATAACCAACACAAGCAAAATACAAACTCTGGCTAATACTTATAGACAAAAACATTATAATTACAAGTAGAGATTTGTTCCTACATTAATAGCAAATGTTAATAAAAATGAGAATTTGTGCCTCAGTGAATAAGTGCCATTTCTAAATATGTACTAATAATCATACTAAAAAGGCCAGACGTACTTTTTAAAATGCATATGACTTGTTCTGAGTACTAATAATTCTAACTAAGCAGTTCTGAAGTAAAATATTGTTTTAAATTGAGATAACTACATTACCTACTATCTTCTAATACCCAGAAAGATGAAAGTATTATCCTCATTTTACATACTCATTACTTTAGTAAATACTTACTGAGCACCTACAAGGTGCCAGATACTCTTTTTGTTACTTGTCTATTTCCCTAAATGAATACAAATTCTTGCTCTCCTGGAGCCTACATTTAATAGGGGAAAACTCCAAAAAGCTCAAAGATTTTGTTCAAAATCATTTCAGTTAAAAATATGCCCCACTCAGGATTCTTGTTCTTACCACATCTGCCTGGTCTGTCTGACACAGAATTACAAATGTTGAAATAACTAAGAGAGATAAATAAGGAGATTTGTTTTTCATTTTTAAGAATATTATTTCAACTTCAGTCATTATCTTTTAATAAAAGTCTCTGAAAAGTGCTTTATTTCCTCCAAATAAGACCAGGAAAATGTGAAATTTTCCCAAAATAACAGAATGTTTAAGGGGAGGGAAAAATCCACTGAGGGCTAATTAAATTTCTCATTTGAGGATGCAAATCACATTCGTAATTTGTAGTTTTCATTTATTTACTTTTATATAAATCCTAAAATGTTTGATATTAGTGATAATCCTAAACTGTAAATGACACTACCACATCAAGCATCACAAACAGTTAGGCAAGTAATTTCAAGATCTGAAGCAGATTATAAACAATAAGAGACAAAAGAGCATAGCAGGGACTGTGGAGAATTAGCAAACTTATATTCCTTCTGAAGGGGATGGTAACTTATTGTCCTGAGGATATGAAAGCTAAATATTACAGGACCAAATTAAAGAATTTCATATGACATCTCCACTCTCTTAAGTGGAAGTAATTTTATTTTTTTAAAAACAACATCAATTTGTGCCCTTTACCTTATTAAACCCATTAAAAGTCCACCTAAGAACAAACAAAAGCTTGTGATATATTCAATTTAAGTAGATAAACATGATTTTATTACTACATTATCATTGTATCCCTGCTAAAAGCTGAAAGTGTAGTGACAGTGAACTAGGTGGAAGTTAAAAGATAACCTTTATCTTTTAAAAATAACACTGAAGTTTTACAGTAAAAATGAAACTACTAAAAGTAAAACAAAGCCAAACAAAAAAATCAGACTTACTTTGGGTTATCTAAGTCATATACCACTCGATCTATGATATCACTCTGATGTATTAGCCTCTCAATATCTTGGGCAATTTTTGTCCTGAAATCATAAAAGAGACGTTTGACCAAAATCCGCTGCTATATGCCAAGGCACAACTTTCTCCAAATTAAGTTTTGGATAAAAATAAAATATAAAACTATAAAAATTTCTTAAAGATGACCATTCCTCTATATGTATTTTGTGTACGAAAAAATTATCGCTATATAACAAGACAAAAGTCAGTATTTTTAAAGTCTGAGTTCAAGAAAATAACAAGGTAGAATACAGTTACAAGCCCAATAGTTTTTTAAAATCTTGAATGTCTATTATGCCTTGTTTCATAGAAATTGTGTGGACCCACTCTCTAGCCCTTAGGCAAATAATTTTGTATACATAATAGTAGCATTATTAGAAGCAGTAAAGATCTGAAAAGCCAGAGATTATATAAGAAAGAGATTTTTAAAACCCACCCTCACTGGTATGTAGCTAAAATGCAGTTGGGAACTGGCCTGCACATTCTGCAGAGTCCATTCTCTCTTCTACAGCTGGAGAGGAAATGTGCAGGGGAGGCAAACACTTGTGTCGGGAAGCGGAAGGCGGTCCCTGCAGCTCCAGGATTCTCTAGGCCTGACCTTCCCCTGACTCAGTCCAACAAAATAGACACCAATTTACTGGAAAATTCCTAAAATCCCTGCCACTGTCCTAGAAGATTCAGCCACACAGAGACACCACAATCTTCCCATCAATATTCAAGCCAAGGAACACAACAGTCACCAAAAGTGGTACCAAACTGTAACTAAAACAGAATAGAACTGGATCAGAAAGCCAGGTGCCTGGAACTGCAGGTAGATTGGTCACAAAAGCCATGGTGGGAAGGTGCCTGCTGGTGTTTGTTAATACATAGCTACTTCTCAGAGTAGAGTAGTTAGTCTGAGAGGGATGTTTCAAGATCCCCTGGGATGCATGAAACCGCAGACAGTACTAACCCTACATGAGTTTTCTCCTGTACATACACACCTAGGATAAAGTTTAGTGTATAAATTAGGCACAGTAAGAGACTGACAACTCATAATAGCTGCAGCTGTGCTTTTTGAAGGCCATTCCAGCACTCCAAGAAGCCAGCTGTCTCTGGATGGTGCAGTCTGTGATACAAGCAGGAGGTGGCAAGGAACGGCCCACTCCCACACACCCTTCCCAGCAAAGTCAGTCCCTTCCTGATGCTCTGTGATTCCATGGTGTGGTCAGGTGCATTATGCTGGTTTCATTTGAATAAGTAATGAGCTTAGAAAAGAAACAAACTAAGCTCCAAAGGACAATTTCAAAACAATGTAAAATTCCCAACACAGGATAAAAATTACAGTAACTTTAATCCAGAGTAGTTTTCTTTCTAAATACCCAGTTTTTGTTAAGTGTGCCTCATATTTTGACAATGGTCTTGTTTAGAAGGAATAAGGCATCTGCAGCTCACCTTTGTACACCATAAGGCCTTTCTAAAATAGGCTCTTTGAATGGAGGCGGAATGTGACCAAAATAATCAGGATAAGCCACCTCTGAATATTCTGGGACAGACTTCGTATTTTTCACAATCTCAATGTAGAGGTCTGAGTCGTGGAGTGTTGGTCCATCAGGGACTTCAACTGATACTTGTTCCACTGATGAAGCAGACTCAGTATCTTCGTCATCCTCGATTTCGACTCCAGTGCAGCAAAGCTTGCCCAGCTGAACTGTTCTTCCCTCAAACAGAACATTTCCACAAGCAGCCACGTGTGGGCACGCTTTAGAGCATGTAACTACGGTAAGAGGGAGGCTGTAGTCCTTCTTCATTCCTGCAGTAAAACCTGGAGCTGTTTGAGAAGGAATATTCTGCAATGTAATTCGGTCCAAGGCCTTCACAATATCATTGTTTAAGCCATGGACTGATGAAATAGTTCTATTTTGATCACCTAGCGGTTGCTGTAATGTTCTGTCATTATCTTTAATATCTTCTTTTGCCAGATCCATAAAGCTAGGTTTCTTATCACCTTCATCTCCTAGGGGAGACACATTCTCCTTCATTACGACTCCTTTTCTGAAATTGCCTGAGTTCCCAGCTGCTTCCTCTCCTGCTGTCGGCACAACAATTGGACCACGTACTTTTCCCTCAAATACTAAAGGCTTTGGTTCTTTGGAGATTAAGTCATAGTCCTTTGAAAATAAAAAATATGTTTAATCTTTTATCTCTAAATATTAAAATGTATTAAAAAAAACTAAGGCCATATTCATTTTATATGCTGCTTCAGAAACCTAAAATTTTAAAGATGGATAAAACAGTATATTTTAATTTTGCTAACAAAAGACACAGTACAGGGGAGGGGCAAAAGTAGGTTTATAGTTGTTCGTATGGAAAATAATACAATAATTAATAAATAATAATACAATAAACTCTGTGTTTCACATACTCACAACTGTAAATCTATTTTTGCCCCATCTTGTATTTAACTACAACAAAATTCATTACACTTATTTTACTTTTTCTATTACAAAAATAATGCCTATATGTAACAAAAACATGAGAAACTTAGAAAAGTAAAAACACATCAAAATCCTCTTAAAGAAAACACAAATTGTTATTCTCTAATTCAACAAATATTTACACGTGTCTGTTTTGTGCCAAGCACTGTTTCAGGAACTTAAGACCCATCACTTGAAAAACAGAAAACAACTCTTCCCTTTTGCAGCTTACATTCTTCTAAGGACAAAGGAGAAAGGACTGTCAATACAAGTAATAAACATGATATAAATATATTTCATGGAATATTAGAAGGATAAAGTGTTAATAGCAAAAAAGAGAGGGGTGGGGTGGTGGGTGCTGGGTGGAGGGGAGGAAAGTGGGGGAAAATAGGGACATCTGTAATAGTATCAACAATAAAAATAAAGAAAAAATAAACAGGTACCAGGGAAATAACTAAAATTAATTTAACTACATTAATATTTTTTAAAACCTTTTAAGTCTTAGAGATGAAGACAATATCTTCATAATGATAAAAAGTTCAAAAGGAAATCAATTTACACTCATATATACTAAATAATAAGCCTCAAGACATATTTAAAAAAATGATAGACCTGCTAAAAGAGAGACACATTCACAATCACAGAAATTTCCAAAATATTTTGCACAGTAATTGACAGCATAGGAATAAAACTCCATAAAAACAGAAAAGAAGTTTTCAACACGATTAACAATCTTTTCCTAATAGGCATATAACCACAGGAGACAAGGATACAAGAAATTGTAACAAAACTTGACCATATTTCAAACTATAAAATAAGGCTCAAAAATGTGAAAGAATTATAAGAATAAAGAACTGTCCTCTTATCCTACAACAATATGCTAGAAATCAATAAAAAATGGAAATTAAAAAGCCAGCTTTAACATTACCAATGAATCAAAGAAAAAAATAATGAAAATAAAGTTTTGAAACAAAAATTATAAAAATGCTGAAAATCAATACTTATGTGATATAGCTAAAACAGTAATTAGAATAAAATTTATCACCTAAAAATGTAAATGTTAGAAAAGAAAGGCTGAAAAGAACTAGATGCCTATCTTAACATGATAATATACACAAAAATAAAATTTATAAAAGAACAAAAATTGAAAAAATCAAGACATGGCAGCTTAGAAATATGGGGATTAACTTCAAAAACATGCTAAAAGTGACTGTAGGAAATATCAGGTGGGAAGGAGACAATAGCTTTCCTCATTAAACTACACAAAATTATTTGGATCTTAAAACTCTGCCCACGTATAACTTTAATAAAAATTTAAAACCGCCCTAACCAGTTTGGCTCAGTGAATAGAGCATCAGCCAGTGGGCAGAAGGGTCTTGGGTTCAATTCTCATCAAGGGCACGTACCTCTGCTACAGGCTCTATCTCCACTTGGGGCACATGCAGGAGGCAAGCAATCTATGTTTCTCTCTGTGTGTCTCTCCCCATCCCTTCCACTCTCTCTAAAAATCAATGAAAAAATATCCTTAGGTGAGGATTAACAAAAAAAAAATGTTTTTAATAAAAATTTAAAACCAAGTTAAAAAGAAGGGAAAAAAGAAATAAAAATAAAACAGAACAAAAGTTCATATGGTAGATATCATCATGCTACCACAGATATATGAAAAATGAGCTGTGAAAATGCAGAATTTTGACACCTCCCATATTCTGCCATCAAGAAACAAAAGCAAATAAAACTATAATT
Source organism: Myotis brandtii (assembly GCF_000412655.1). Classification (NCBI taxonomy): domain Eukaryota; kingdom Metazoa; phylum Chordata; class Mammalia; order Chiroptera; family Vespertilionidae; genus Myotis; species Myotis brandtii. Next base: position 1,157,209 of record NW_005360124.1, on the reverse strand, counting down.
GTCATTATGAATAAATAATCATGGCCTTTAAAGCATGGTAAATTCTCCTCAAAAGTCTGTTGATAATTACTTTAATAATTCCATATGTTGCCTTCAAATGCATTTATTTTGCCTCCCTCTGGCTATGAATAAAAGACTTAGCACATCTGGACACAAAGTGGGTGGTGTTCAGGACTCAAACAAACACATCAAGTAATTTTCACCTTCACTAGTTGATGTTGAAAATCACATGCAAATCAAAGAGGAAAACATCATAATATTAATTTCATTTATGTTTACTATCCCATGATCTGCCAGTATTTGGTATGATGATGGCTGAAAAAACCTTTCAAACACTTCCTATCTAGAACCAACCAATATAGTTCTTTCTAATATATTTGTATTCATTTTAGAGAGAAAGGAAGGGAGATGGAGGGAGAGAGAGAGACAGAAACATTGATTGGCTGCACTGAGTTGGCAACCTGGGAATGTGCCCTGACCAGGAATCAAACAGGTGACCTTTTGGTATACAGTATGACGCCTAACCAACTGAGCCACACCGGCCAGGGCTCCAACCAATATTTTTAATTCTCAAAAGTATATCATTTAAGTACCACTGCCTATATGTACTTCCAACACAGACTTCAAAAAATAGAGACGCAGCGGTTCTCAACCTGTGGGTCATGACCCCTTTGGCGGTCGAACGACCCTTTCACAGGGGTCGCCTAAGACCATCCTGCATATCAGATATTTACATTACGATTCATAACAGTAGCAACATTACAGTTATGAAGTAGCAATGAAAATAATTTTATGGTTGGGTCACCACATGAGGAACTGTATTTAAAGGGCCAGAAGGTTGAGAACCACTGCCTTAGTTGAACAAAACTGATACAAAGACTTTAAAATAAGATTTTTGAAATACCACTTTAAAGAATATTTTTAAAGAGTAAAAAACTATGTCAATTAAAGTGATAAACCAAAGTGATGAAAAAATTAAAAATCTAGTCCAACAGTTAAATGAGCTAGTTCCCTCATTTTATAGATAAGCAATTTATACCCAGAATGTTAAAGTAATTGTCCAATGTCACTCAGAAATGCAATGCTACTTTCATTTTTTAGAAATGACAATAGTGATTATATACCTAAGGGAGGGGGAAAAACTATTTTATAAAAACCAGTTAAGATGCTGAGTTTTCTATATTTATACCTGAAAATCATCAACAAGCTCAGGGAAAAGGTGTTCATACATTTTAAGTTCTTCTATCGTTCGTCCTGGTTCTTGCTGGGGTTTTAGTTTGTTAATATCTGTTTCAATATCATCATTCTGAAATAATAAAAATGGCATGTCACCAGTTAAGAAAAACCTAAAATTACAGAATACATTTCAGATTTAAAGTTTTCCAAATTATTCATTACATATAATTAGAGAATAATCGCTGAACAAAGGGTGTGTTAATTTTACCGTAAATTAAAATTTGCTTGTATTTTTGGGTTGTTGCTGTGTTGTTTTGGTTGTTTTGTTTTTGCCTAAGGTTATTCTAAAATAATATGGTATTTGGGTTGAAGATAGAAAAACTAGAGTGAAGATCAAGACTAAAATATGCTCCCCTAATCTCCCTTACTGCCATCATTTTGCTCATATTAAAGGGCACGAAAACTAAATTGAAAAACATTAAATATATGATTGTGTTGGTGATAATCAAACTAATGTTTATTGAGCATTGAAAATATGTGAAACAGCCCTGACCGGTTTGGCTCAGTGGATAGAGCGTTGGCCTGCTGACTGAAAGGTCCCAGGTTCAATTCCGGTCAAGGGCATGTACCTTGGTTGCGGGCACATCCCCAGTAGGAGGTGTACAGGAGGCAGCTGATCGATGTTTCTCTCTCATCGATGTTTCTAACTCTCTATTCCTCGCCCTTCCTCTCTGTAAAAAATCCATAAAATATATTTTTAAAAAAATAAAGAAAATATGTGAAACACTAGCTAAGGATTTTACATATATCATCTAATGTAATCTTTGTAAGAGCACGCTGAAGGAATAGTATTATTACTTCCATTTAACTGAGAAGGAAATGGGTACAGAGAGGTTAAGTGGCTTGCTCAAAATTACCCAGCTTGCCAATAGAGTAGTCAGTGACTCGGAGTCGGCACAATGCACTGCCTCAGGGGAGACTCATGACTATCATGCACTCTATGTTCCATGGTCAGCAAAGTGCCCTTAGAAAAGCTCAGTGTCACTATTCACTCTGTTTTTTCAGGGAAAAGAAAAGGAGTGGAAAACAGCCAGAAGTGATTTCTGTAACCCTTTGGGAAAGAAGAGGATATGGTTAAAGGAGACGTGTGACCTCAGAGAAAGAGGGTATGTATCCAGGAGCAATGTGATCTGTATCTGTTCAAAGAGCTAATGAATATACAGCATGATGGGAAGACAAGTGCCAGTTTACCTACTATCGAGGCTAGTCTCTAGGGCCCTCGACAACTCTGGTCTCATACAAATGCAAGCTCATTATTATCTTCATTGGTGACTAAAAAGAGGTAACTGACTATTAATTTTCAATTGGTATTTGTTTTTAATTTTGCATTTATCTACCACATAGTTAACTGCTTATTTTTCTGCCTTAGTTTACTATGCTTCAATCCTTAAAATGTTTTATATACACGTACCTGACTATATACATTTCCTATCAATAAGCAATTTAAAAGAAAAAACATACTATGTATTTCTCATTCAGGAATTTAGCTATAACTTGTATAACCAATAAAAAGATTTTTTCCATTGCCATAAATAATAAAGGCTGGTTTTACTTAAAGAGTATCATGTTAATTATTGTATCAATATTACCTGAATATGTAATTTCATACATCTTAAATTATGCATTGATGAATCAAAAATATATAATTTTCTTTATTAGTATCTAATAAAGTAGACGATGCTTTCAAAATAACAAAAAAATTACAGAGGCATTACTTTTTTCTGTTTACTAGATCAATATTCAATATTATCTTGTGAAAATATAGCCTTACAAATAGTGGCTCTGTACTTAAAAAAAAAAAATTTGCCTGTAAATAGTATTAAATTTTCCAATCCATAAACATGTTATATCTACCCACTTCTTCAGATCATCTAGGAGTTCTTCAACCAGTGTTTTGTGATTGTCAAGATATAAACTTTTGTATGTATTGTATAAGATATTTACCCAATTAATGATTTGATGCTATTGTAAATGGTACTTTAAAGTGTTTTATCATTTCCTACATCTTCATTGATAATGCATATAAATATAATTTTAATGTATTATTTTATATTTACATACAGAAAACTTTTTAATATTGAAATGAATTTATCTGTAAAACAGGCATAGTGAAGAAAGAATGCATTAACCCTTTTCAGACCAATGCATTCAAAGCAACATTATTTTCTCTTTCAATAATTTACTGTCCATAGTCAGCCATGATAAAAAGATGTGCCTAGAACAAATTAATCTACCATTAACTATGTCCATTTATCCAATCTTTGTTTTACAACTGTGTATACAATTTATTAAGTAGACTGAATATAGACATTTATACTAACCTTAAAATTTTGATCTAGGTCATCTTCATTTTCAGTTTCATTTTCAGCCTCTAAATCAATATCATCGTTGTCATCACTTTCATCTACTACGTCATCCACTGTGATACAAAATGTGCTATAAGTAAGTAGGTCAGAGGTAAGCATTCTACAACATGCACATCCAAAGGTAGAACGTTATATTTATACATATTCATAAAGTATTTCAATTATCAAAGGAAAGTTAAATTAAATTTATTAAAAATGTCTCTAAGGCTGTACCAGGTGTTGAAAAACCTATGAGATAAAGTGAAAGTGTTTTAAAATTTGGAAAAGCACTATAAAAGTGAATGAGCTTTTTGACTAATGTTTGTTTTTAAAAATTAATGTCTTTAAAAAGTACCACCTGCATCTAGTGATTCTTTACCAAAAAAATAAAAATGAAAAAGTCTTAAGTTGCAACAGCCTGAATAAAGCAACTTGTTTCCTATTTTTGATAAATTTCAATAACCCATTTCATCCCTTTTACAATTCACTTCCCATCTATTTATTTCAGTGACTACCATGTACCATGTACTGTGCTGTGTGCTAGGAATTTTTTTAAAGATGTGGAGCTCGGGAGGTTAAAGAGCAGAAAAGAGTAAACAAGTAGAAGCTGTCTATCTTTAGGCATTTAATATCCAAGAAAATAAGTATTGAGGCTAACTCAATTCATTCATCAACCAATGTTAAATGCACACTTATTATGCCTCATGCAATCTAATGGATGCTGAGGATAAAATGAAGATGACAGTCTATCTTCACAAAACTAGCTGAGGAAGGTAAAAAAAAAAAATAATGAAGTTTGATGTTATGAAGCCTGATATGTGAGAAAATAACAGAAAACAGGAAAATGGTATTTTTCCTTCTACCTATGCAGTTGCTAAGAGGACCTTCCCCTTACATGTCATCTCTGTCATGTTTTGCACCAGAAGTCAGCTTTCCCTGTACATGTGATTATTCTAGACACTGTATAAAGGACATTAAGAGGTATATCCTATCTCCCTCCCAGTGTTACTACCTATCATATCACAGACAAGTCTCACCAGTTTCCTGCCAGTTAAAATTAGCACTTAAACCCCATAATCCTACACAGAGATACAGAAGAGAAAGGGATTCCAATTGCTTTTTAAAAACATATTTTTATTGATTTCAGAGAGGAAGGGAGAGGGAGAGAGAGATAGAAACATCAATGATGAGAGAGAATCATTGATTGGCTGCCTCCTGCACACCCCCTACTGGGGGGATCGAGCCCGCAACCCCGGCATGTGCCCTTGACCAGAATAAAGCCGGGACCCTTCAGTCCATAGGCCGACGCTCTATCCACTCAGCCAAACCAGCGAGGGCCCAACTGCTTTTTCATTGTCCCTCCAAATTGGGCACTAACTCAACTTTGGAGTCAGAGATACTGCATTTCATATTAGGGTAAGTGAAAAGATGACACTCTTCTTAATCTATTTATATTTCTGCCATGTTTTTTGCATGTTCTACGTTTATTTCATGAGAATTAGATTTTAGATTCAGCACATATTTTCCTATATTTTTAAAGTCTGTTGGTAATTTTAAATGGAATGGGAAGAAAAAATAAAATAATTGCTTTTATTTAGCTACCTTACTCAAGTTCCCAGACTTGATTTTAGACTTTTAAAACTTTTAAAGGAAGTTTCTGAATAATCCATTTTAATATTTTGTGCAACTAAACTTTGTACTTTGTGTGGACTAAACTTGTACTTCAATAATTAAATATTCTAAAATAAAATCATAAAAGTGTACTCTGTGATAAATACCACTAATAAATCTGTGTCAAGAATAAAATTAATTATAATTACTCAATTCTCTTAAACCACTGATTTCAAAAAATGCTTTTAAATATAAAAGACGTACCCTCAAAAAAAATTTTTTCCCAAAAGAAGTGATCAAGTGACAAGGAAATACCTCAGAAATTCTATTAGTAGTCTAGACAACTTTCTCTTTTCCATTTTTTTCTAGATCTTAGCAAAAAATTCTATTTTTTTCCCCAGATTAAAAATTTTAAACTCTTACTTTCTTTACTATGTACCCACAGTATTGTATGGAAAATGGCAAATAGTCAACTTCTGATAATTTCATATGTTTATAAAACATTTTTGATGACTGGGTTTTTTGGGGAGAGGGAGTTTTCTGATTAAGTATTTTTAACTTAAAAAATGAAGTTCATGAAAAAGCTACAAATGGAAGTCAAATATAATTACTTATGCATTTAATGTTTACATTCTTATACCTTGAAATGTTATATGAACTACCAAGTGATGGTCCTATATGATGCTTACGTTTTTTCAGTTCACATTCACATTTCTGTAACAAATCCCACCCACTTCCCTTCATTACTAGACCACAACTTCTTATATTTAAAGAAATATGTATTAACTAAAATACAATGTGAACATTTACTGTGTTCATTAAGACCTTCTTTTGCTGGAGAGTTGGATACAAAAAAAAAAGTCGACAGAGTCACACAATCCCAAGAACCACTGAAGGCCAGCCGTGAGCATGTGGTCCTACCTTCAGGGGGTAAACTGTAGAGCTGAGCCACAGGTCCAGTCATAGGAATAACTGGCAATTGGAAATGGAAAGAACTTTTAATCGTTGGCAGTGGCAGACGATTTTTAGGAAAACACTTCCTCATTATCAGACTGGAGATGTTGACAAGAGGATCAAGGGTCCTGACTGCCAAACATTCCTGTTTTTTAAGAAAAAAAAGAATGTGCCTTTGGTGAGTAACTGAACCAATTTCACATTACTTCAGAAAGTAATATATTAATAATTTTTAAGAGAAAATATCACAAGAAAACAATATTTTAACATAATGTAATTATAAAATAGCTTTGACTCTTCAGAAGTAAGAACCTCATGTGGCAAATTTAGTAGTACTTTACCTTAAATATTTTAACTATGCAGAAATCAGTGCCATCTTTGGTACTAAAAGTCACCAAAGTACTAAGTAATATCTATGATGGACGTAGGCACATTTAGCTAGCTTAGCACTCTATTTTTTTAAAAAAAAATTAAGCAAGAAATATAGTAAGAAATAAAAAAGAACATGAACTTGGCTGAACTGTTCTCAGAATTTTATCAGTTATCATGCAATAGCACCTCGAATACGTTAGCTGTTCAACTATAAAAAATAGTCTGAATATCAGTTTTAAGAGTTTAATCTGCTGTCCTAGTATCTAATCTTGAGAAGGTCTAACATATAGGGGATTTAAAACTGTATCATATATCATCATCATCATTATTGACATTTAGATGGCACTTTGATACCCTGTAAAATTTTCAATACAAGTCTTCACATCAGACCTGTCAAAACAGATGAGAAATTAAGACTCAGCAATGTTAAGTGGCATAACCAAAGTCATCCATTGCCTATATTAGAAATAATAAAAACAAGTGTATATGATTGATAAGAAAAAAAAAAGCTAAGAGTAAACATAAAATGTGTGTTCTTATATCTTAACTACTCTCAGGTAGAAAGAGATTGTCAGTTGTATAAAAGACCAAGAGGAACAGGCAGGATAATCGGCTGGAATTTTCAAAAGGACAGTTTTCTTTCTGATCATCACAGACGACTAAACACAAAGGATTGTGTTGCAACATCCCTGTCTCCCATAGCTGACAGACTTCTACAGATGCCAGAACAAGTCTTGTTAAAGGTACTGTCAAGAAGGTTTAGTACAACAGCTGGCAGAACTAGGAACACTAACTCCAGGTTTCACTTTTGTACCTTCTCTATTTAAAAATGCACTCTCCAGAGGAAAACATTGAGAACACTCACAAACAACAGAACTGCATTACCAGTTGTAAAGAATCCATAAATACCTTATGAGGGAAACGTGCAAAACTGAGTATAGCCAACTGCACATCTTAGACAGCATGGCTAAATGGTAGAAAATATGGCTACATGGATAGATTTATGTATCTTGCTTTTACCTGTGGGGATAAAATCTCACACTGCAGATATATGCATTAAGCACTTTCTCCAACTCAGTCTGTGGTCACATGTGAGAAATGCCTTAGTTTTCTAATTTTTTTTTAATATATATATCTTACTTTTAGGGTATTTTTAGAAATACTAAGTTTTCTTAAGAACCAACTCATATTATTGACACATAATCACAATAATAGGAAAAAGCTTACTTGTGAAGTGTTATAGAGAATTTTCATCCCATTGGCATCAATAAATGCTTTTCTTCCCAACTTGATATTTGTAACACTTTTTAAACTCTGTAAAATTCCTTTCCGAATGAGCATGTTTCTATGCCGATTGTCATGGCGGTGCCAATCTACATAAATTGTTAAAAGGACTTGAACATATCCTCTGTCTACAGCTCTCCTGGCATTTGTTTCTTTAACAAAAGAAAATTGAGAAAGAATATTTTTTAAATGACCAGAGAAAATAGTAGAAACCAAATTAAAAAATATAACCACACTATTGTAATGAATTGTTAAAATTCTTTTTATCAAAAAAATGGTAACCACATATTTAAACATTTTTATCTAACAAAATAAATATATCTTCCAGATAGTAAATTATGATATTTTCCAGAAACCTGCCCATATATTGTTTTGTGGTTAATAAATAATAGATATGTGTTTAATATAATTAGGGCTACAGCTTTTTAAATGTTAATACTAACAAAGGTTTCACGTATTTTAAAACAGGATTATACTGACTTTGTTTACAATAAATGGACTATACAAGACTTTAACTTACTAGCTGTGAAAATGGTTTTGTTAAAAGCCATTATCATGGTTGTAACTTCTATTACAAACTTTGTGTGCTTCCACTAAAATTTACTACATTGGGTTGTAGCTGTTATTACAAACTTTGTGTTTCCATTGAAATTAATTGCTTTAATTATCCCAATTATATAAATACTAATGCTAAGTTAAAAATACTTGTAAAACTTTTTAGTAAATAAATATAAGAAGCATTATGTAATTAGGAGATAGTACTTTCTAATCATTAATTTTTAATGTAATGAAAAAACATTAAAGGGTTTTTTTTATAAATGGTTAAATTTACTGGGATAGATTTTTTAAAATCCACAAATCTGACCTATTCTATTATTTTTAAAGTGTTAACATTTAAGATTATTAACCAAATGGGTGCATTTAACTAAGATGGCAGCAAAGGAATCCTATCACAGCAACATCTTGAACCACCCAGCATCACTGGGTGGGCCTATTATAAGAGCACAAAATAAAGTGGAATACAACCCATCTTAGGTTGTACAAAGAAATACCAATCCCTCCTGGCCAGTCTTGCTCAGTGGTTAAACTCTGACCTATGAACCTGGAGATCAGGGTTCAATTCCAGTCAGGGCACATGCCCGTGTTGCGGGCTTGATCCCCAGTGGGAGACATGGAGGAGGCAGCTTTTCAATGATTCTCTCTCATCATTGATGTTTCTATCTCTCTCTTCCTCTCCCTTCTTCTCTGAAATCAATAAAAATAATTTTTAAAAAAAGGAAATACTAATCCCTTCCTAATCTGAATTTACCTATAAAATGACCCCCTGCCTCATGACATGGACACTAAGATAATGCAACAGTAAAGCTCCATTGTTTTTAGTTGCCTCAAAGAATTACTAGTGCTAATATACAGCTGAAACACAAGGTTTAAGACAGTGAAATCAACCTTACTGATGCCTTCTCAGAAATTATGCTCTTACATGAGGAAACTGGAAGAAACTCCCAGGGTGGGGAAGGGGTGGGGGTTCTTATCTAAAAGCTTTAAAACCTCTATTGCAGTGGTTCTCAACCTTCCTAATGCCGCGACTCTTCAATACAGTTCCTCATGTTATGGTGACCCCCAATTTCATTGTTACAAATTGAACATAATTAAAGCATATGATTAATCACAAAAACAATATGTAATTATAGATGTGTTTTCCGATGGTCTTAGGCGACCCCTGTGAAAGGGTCGTTCGACCCCCAAAGGTGTCGCGACCCACAGGTTGAAAACCACTGCTCTATCATGATTAGAAGAGCTAGTTTTGCTAAAATTGTGGCTATGTGCAGTATCAATTAAATAGTTTTGACTAGCAATAAATAGTTTCATGTATTTTATTTTAATTTTTTTAAATTTCTTTATTAAGTTATTACATATGTGTCCTTATTCCCACATTACCCCCCAAGTTTCATGTATTTTAAATTCATATACACACTTTGTTTATTCCAGTTGGCATATATAATAGTAAGCCTTTAACTTACTAGATATGAATATGAGTTTCTTAAAAAGACATTATGGTCATTGTAACTCCTGTTCCAAACTATGTCTCCATTGCAATTCTCAATAGCCTACATGGTATTTATGAAGAATATTGAAACTCTTTATTAACATTCAAATAAAACTAACTTGCCCATAACTCAAACACAGGTACTGAGTGACCCTAAAGAGAAGGGTACAGAGTAACCTGCAACTGAGCACAATTAAAACAGGTTAGTAAAGGGGGTTTTATTCATGTGTTCAGGACACTTAACTTATGATCAGTCTACGTCTCTTCTCTCGCGACTTAAAATGCACTTAGGTTTCCCTGTACACTGCAGCATCTGATCTATACCCCAGCGATGATAACTAAGCTGCCTGTCTTTCTGCACTGTGGATATACATGCTTTGCTTTATACTCTCTCAGGTTTATTACAATAGTTTAATTATCCTTTTAAAGTAAATTACTGTCCCCCCACAAAAGAAGTCAATGACTGAGAATGCTCCAAAACGCGATAGTACATTTAAAAATATGCCTCTAGTATATAATACTAACACCTAAGGTGATTTTTTTTCATTTAATAAACCATTACTTTGCCAAATATCAGATTTACCAATTACTTATTTGCTACTATTCAAATAAACAGTTCTGGTCATTCAAATTTAAGAAAAAAATTGGTCTACCCTTGATAGTTTGAGGGGAAAATAACATTAAAAGCCATCAATATAGCTTTTTGGGACTAAAATGTTATTATGGTTAAGTAAATATTAATCAACCAATGGAAATATGGGTGCTAATGAAAATTATTATTTAAAATGGAGATACTGAGTATCTTGGTGAGAAGAAACATAACGTAGATAATCACTCTTCCCAGGCATCATAAGACACATTTACTCCAACGCCTCAGTTTTGAAGATAGAGCCATAGTTTGTCAATTAATTTAGTAAACTGTAAATTTACATCAGTAGCTATCTGGATTCATAGTAGACATAAAATTTCTAATAAAAGGGCTCTAAATTAAAATTATGTGTGCTATACATAGAGTAATTATTCAAGACAGTCTTCACAGTAAACATACTCAATACCATGTTAACTTTACTTTAAAAAAAATGATACTTACATAATATTTACATATTACTTTCTTCTACCAACAGGGCTTTATGTTTATAGTAATCACTTAGAAAAAGGAAGTCAATGTATTTTAATAAATTATAGCTCAATAAACATAAATGACATTAGTTATGGCACATCCAACAACAGTACTAAAAGGTAAAATCAACTTTGACATTAAGTAATTATAAACCAGCTTTATAACTATAGACTAACTACATTTCCAGTTTAACACTGTAGATAAAATACTCAGAAAAATATTATCTAGAAGTTCTAGTATTTAAAAACTTACTTGATTTTAGCAATGCAGCAAGAGTGTCTAAAGCAACCCTGTCGACATGAGAAAACACAAACAACAACAAAACTAGTAAAATTAATCTACAATAGTAAATTCATACAATTTTTTCAGATAAGTAATTATTATCTATTCCAAAAGCCATTCCTGTTATAGTTAATTACATATGGTGTTTTTCTGTATATATTTCTCCCTTAAGGTTAAAACTGAATACAGGAAGATTGAAATATCAACAGAAAAGCACCCAAAAAAAATTTTTAAGAAATAAAAAAAGGAGAACATTAACAATACCTAAGTTGTTATATCAGAGGTTAGATGAATTAAACCAGTTGTACCTGTATCTGATCCTAGCAGAATTCACACAAAAGCATTATTAAGACTCACAAAGAAATTAAAAACAAGTTTCACACAAATAGAGTTCATAACTATTAAATTCTATAGATATTTGTAGCTGTCTGACTATAAAATATTTTAGCCCTATCAAGCAATAATCCTAATATTTAAGGTAATAATAAATACAAAATACTGGAACTAGAAGGTTGGGTAAGAGGAAGGAGGAGCCCCTTAACATTTTTCAGTCCTAAGGCACCAATGAGAATAATGAACCTAATTAATATCTCAAAAACTCTTAATGCCCATCAGAGAATGAAAAAATAGCCCCCAAAACTGAAGGTACTTACATTTTCTTTGCACATAAACACTCTCTGCCCATCAGAGAATGAAAAAATAGCCCCCAAAACTGAAGGTACTTACATTTTCTTTGCACATAAACACTCAGTTACCCACAGTAAAATCAACTGCCATTAATCAGCTTTAAACATACACATAAATATTACTATGAAAACCTATAATTCAAACAGTTTTTTAAGGAAGAGTTACTGAAGAAATGGCACTTAATTTCAGTAGCTTTAAGAATATAAGGCTACATGTTACAGTTCCTCTTAGTAAGATTTCAACAATTATATTTGCATAAAAATATGTACACTGTTAAACTTACATATTTCACTCATCATTAAGCATTTGTTGAATGCCTACTAGATACCCACAAAAGCAGGTTCTTCATGGGTATAAAATTAGAAAACAAATTTGTCTTCCACAGATAATTTTACAATCTAGCTAATGTAGTAAAATGTACACATCTGTGCAAAAGCTACTCAAGAAGTTAAAACCAAAAACAAAGCTGCATACATTAGTGGTAAAGGAGACACAGCATGACCAGATGTGAGTAACGATAAAGAACATAATTAATTAGAAGACTGAAGATGGATGCTCGTTCATAGAAAAACCTGAAACAATAATCCCAAGGCCACAAACGAGAGAACCCATGTGATGATGGAGCAGAGTTTGAAATATTGCAGCTATAAGCTAAGGAGCACCCAGGATTGCCAGCAATCCACCACAAGCTGGGGAGAAACAAGGAAGGATTATCCCCTAAAGGACTTAGAGGGACCACTGGCTCTGCTGACAGGTTGATGTTGGGCTTCTCCCTCCAGAACTGCGAGACAATAAATTTCTGTTATTTTAAGCCACCAAATTTGTACCAGGTACTTGGTCACAACAGCCCTAGGAAACTAATACAATCACTTAGATGCAATCACTTGCAATGAATTCATAGGACTTTCCCATCTACAGCTAAGACTTTATTCAAACTATAAAAATCATAGAGTACTTTAAAATATAGCTTTTTCTCCCTGCGGACAGCTGTTTCCAACACATTTGAACCAAATCAAAGTGCTTCTGACAGTTTGCAATCCTTGACATTTATTCTTCAAGACTGACACAACTGGAACATGAGCCCCATTCTTTCTGACTCCATGCTTGTTCCACAGTTCCACTAGATTAAAAAAAAAATTATGAAGTTTGGTGCAAAGTTGTCTCAATACTTTTACCAACATGTTATTTAAATGGTATTTTTTAAAAACTTCAGTATAAAGGATTTTCTGAAATTTTACAGCAACACTTATAAGCCAGTAGGAATTTGTAATATAAAAATTACAAAAGAATTTTAGAATAGATTTTTTGAAATGCATAATTTGTATTATGTTAATTGATTAGAACTCCTCAGTACCAATATTTTATTCTTCCTCACACATGTGTTTTTCCAATCTTCGTATGTCACACACAATAATACAACCAGCAATGACTTAGACAGCGGCCTGTGGCTTATCTATTTAGGAGCAGTAAATTAGGAAGAAAAACTTAACCCCCGGTATTCATGAAGTTACGTTAAGGTGGGGATCAATCCTTGCAGTAATCTCCAAACCTGTTGTAACTTGAAAAGACAGAGTTACAGTAACTTCTGGAGTTGCTTCCTTCTGGATTAACAGTACTTAAACCCAAAACCTAAAGTTGGAAGAAACGGAAATCCTAAAGGGAAGCAAAACCTTTCAAACATAAATAATATCCCTCAATCTTCTTCCATGAAATTCAGGGCATTGTTTAAGGAGAAGAAAAACTATGATACAAATGCTAGATGCTGAGATATCTTCATTAAGGGGGAGGGCCCTACGGTGATAAAGAGATCAAGATATACATGTTTGGTCAATGAGTGATTTTTTTTTTAAAGTAAAAATAAAGCTTAAGATTTTGTTTTTCTTTTTAAAATACAAATAGAAAAGAATTAAGGGGTAATTTATGTAACAATACCCCTTTCTCAGAAGTTTAGACTCACTGATTTCTACATGGTTTTGGATATATTCCATGTTGTAGATCACAAAGATATTGTGAAATGTTTCTCCTAGGGACATTTTACATTAGAGTTTGTAACTTGGTTACAATAGAATAATGTAGACTGTAAGTAGATCAGAACCATTAGACAAAAGATAAATAATAAAATACTTTAAATATCAAGGGAGAAAATGGTATATAAATTTAAAAATAAAGAATGTACTTTTAGTATTCACATGCACATTACCACATTTCCTACCGAAATTAATTACATTGCTTTAATAAAAGCATTGTGCTAATTGTAGGAATCATCTCATTAAATCCTCACACCAACCCTATGATGTACGTTCTAATATTACCACCTTACAGACAGGAAACTGGGGCATAATAAGTTAGGTAACTTACTTTGTATCACGGAGCCAGTACACAAACCCATTCAGCCTACCTCCAGAGCCCACTCACTACACTACACTAAGATGGTTTTACTAATTGTGACACAATCATTGTCTTTGTCTTGTTACATTTCATCAGATGCTCTAAGATTGTATATGATCTTTGCACAAGTTTGTTAAGTTATCCTATCCCACCAAGTAATATTTATAATAAATGATTATATGTGCAAGTAAGTTCCCATTTTCAAAAGAATACAAGCTAAAATATTTTACCTTTACTAAGAACGGGTAAGAAGACTGAAAATGTTCTGAATCTTGTTAGTAGAATTTAATCAAATAGTTAACGTGGACAAGTTCTACCTTATAGAAGAATCAACGCTAATAAAAGCAGAAAGAATGAGAAAATTAGCAAAGTCAATGATCTGGACAATGTTATGAAATATTGCTAAATTACCAGGTGAAAAGTAGATGGATTACATCAACTCAATGATCTTAAGTGATGTGAAATAGAGTGACTAGCACCACCTATGAAACACTTTTTTATTGGAATAAAAAGAAACCAAATCTAATCAAGCCTCTAGCTCTATCAGTCTACATAAAATTCGAGGGATATACCTACATGTTTAAATGACCCCAGGATACAGTCATCTTAATCCACAATGCTGGGACATTCTATAAGACAGCACCCAGGTCCTTCAACAAATAACAAAACAGAACCAAAAAAAAATAGGGGGACTGTTATTGATTTCAAAGGATTATAAGACATAGTAATCAAATAGAATGTATAGACTTTATTTGAATCCTGATTTGAACAAGCCAACTGCAAAAAAAAAAAAAGATTTCTTAGATAATCAGAAAATATCAGTGGATATTAAGAAATTATTAATATTGTTGGGCAAAGAAATGATACTGTGGTAACACTAAAAGTAAAAAGCTCCGTGTCTGATAGCAATCGCACAAAAGAATTTACAGAACAAATGTAAAGGCTGATTTATATTTTAAAATACTCTTAGGGTAAAGGCAGGGGGACAACTAGGAAGGGAAAGATGAAATAAAAATGACAGAATGTTGATTTTTGTTGAAACTGAATGATGGGTAGGCATATCAGGATTCATTATTCAATTCCTTCTATTTTTGAGTAGGTTTGGAAATTTCCTAAGTATAATGAGGAATAATGTGTGTACCTTGGTTGGTTCCCAATTCAAACAAACCAACTGTAAAAGGGCATACTGAGACACCTGGAAAACCTTGAACACAGACTGAATTTTAGATTATATTAAGGAATTAATAATTTTGCTGAGTATGATTATAGTATAGTGGTCATTTTCTAAGTCCCTATTTAGTAGAGATATACTGAAGTTCTTAAGGGAAAAATTAGAAAATATCTGAGATTTGCTTACAGAAATTCATATGACATTTAGGATTTGCTTTAAAATAACCCAACAAAAATAAAGCGTGTAAGGAAATAAACCAAAAAAAAATGGCAGAGTGCTGACAACTGCACATAATAAGTAATTAATATAACTATTCAAGACAATTAATTAGTTTACTATAATGCAAACTCTATGTATATTTGAAAAATTCCACGTAAAAAATTTTTTGAAGTATGACCTCTAATATGGCCTAAGGAAATACGGCTTTTTTTTATTTTCTGAGGTTGAAAGACCTATAAATGTGTGTGTGTGTTTTTTTTTAAAGAATGACATTATTTTGAAAAAAAAAAGTATAAATTAAAAATATGTTCAGATAATTGTGAGAATGAATGACATGGTCATTAGAAGATTGAAAAATTGGTAGGGAATATAGTAGGCACTCAATAAATGTTTCTGAGTGAATGATACTCTAAAAACCTTTTTTTCCTCTTATAGTATCTAGAAATTTTCAAAGTCTAAATTTCCATAACACTATATTCAATGAATTTAAAGTTTTCTAATTTTGATATATTTTTAAAATTAAACTTTATAGTAAAGAAAATCCTTATCATAATAAAATCACTATCTACAATTTAACTCTACTGTTCATTGTACAGATCAAGATGATGAGACCCAGAATAACAAAGGATATCTCTATTTACACTCAAAACATTTACCTACTTCATAAGACCCGAATTCTTCTTACTAAATGGTCCGATGGTTTTAAACATCAGTTCCACAACTCCATTTTTCCCTAAGGATACTGAATTCACAGCTGGGAGGGGAAGAAAAAATTTTAAATGATTTTAAAGATTCGGTAAGTAGGAATGTACATATACTTGGTGAAACATAGTCAAAATATATATTAATTGTTCAGTAAATATAACTCATGTTCCCTCATATAGTCCACCTTAGCCAATCACTTAAAGGTATAATTTTTTTACTTTATTTTTAGGGGAAGTTGCAGGAAAATCTGAAAGAAGTTATAGAAAACAGTAAAATATTACTTCTAAAAAAATACTTTTAAGTTGCTTCATTTGTTTCTTCAAAAACTCTACTAAATACCAGGTCATGGGGATTGAGAGACAAAAATAAGGAACAGTTTAGAGGAGAATGACAGTAACAGTAAACAAATCAATACCAAAGTACTTTTTAAATAGATGAAGAGTTACAGGCTATTTAGATCACAACAGTGAGGAGTCCCTAATTCTTAGTGAAACAGAAGGCATTTCTGGAGTAATGGATGTCTGGGCTTGGTCTCTTTTTTTTTTTTCAATCCTCACCTGTGGATATTTTTCCATTGATTTTTAGAGAGAGTGGAAGAGAAAGGGAAAGACAGAGAGAAACATGGATGTGAGAGAAACACATCGATTGGTTGCCTCCTGCACGCACGCTGACCAGGGACCAGGCCTGGGAGGAGCCTGCAACCAAAGTACGTGCCCTTGACCAGAATCAAACCCGGGACCCTTTGGTCCACAGGCCGACACTCTATCCACTGAGCCAAACCAGCCAGGGCTCTGGACTCAGTCTTTACAAATGAGGAGGAGTTAGCTAGGATCTGAGTTGTAGTAAGGGGTGGAAGTGGCTGTGGAATATCTCTGGAGACAGAAACATAGATAGTCAATGAACACAATGGGTATGAGCAGTTAAACATATAGTATCAGACAAAAGCATTCTAATGAGAAGATGAGCGGGGTAAAGCAAATTACAAAGGACCTTAAAAGTTGTTCATTCTTTCAACCATAGGGAATACCCCACACACACACACACACACACAAAAACAACAACAACAACAAAACAAAAACAAAACACAATTATTGGAAAATAATAGATAAAAAAACAGTATGTGTGAAATAGCACCAACAGATAGTAAATAGATAAAACATACATTTTCATAATCCTATATAATAAAAGCCTAATATGCTAAGTGTCCAGTCATTCAGTCATCCATTCAACCAATCAAAGCGTAATATGCTAATGATATGCTAAGGCTGCTCAAGCGCTCGCTATGACGTACACTGACCACCAGCAGGCATACGCTCCGACCAGCAGGTTAGCTTGCTGCTGGGGTCCAGCCGATCAGGACTGAGTAAGATGGGCTGGACACACCCTGGAGCCCTCCTGCGGTCCCTCCCAAGCTGGCCAACCTCCCACATCTTTCCCTGGCCCCAATCATGCACCAATGGGGTCCCTCAGCCTGGCCTGCGCCCTCTCGCAATCCGGGACCCCTCAGGGGATGTCAGAGAGCTGGTTTTGGCCCTATCCCACTCAATTCAGGAGCTGCCCCCTGGTGGTCAGTGCACTCCCACAGGGGAAGCACCACTCAGTCAGAAGCTGGGCTCACTGCTGGTGAGCGCAGCGGCGGTGGCAGGAGCCTCTTCCACCTCCACGGCAGTGCTAAGTATGTCCTACTGTCGGCTTAGGACATCCCCCGAGGGCTCCCAGACTATGAGAGGGCACCGGCCAAGCTGAGGGCTTCCCCCCGCCCAAGTGCACAAATTTCGTGCACTGGGCCTCTAGTGTATGGATAAAAGCTAGAATGTACACTAAAATTTTTATAGTGCAAATATGGTTGTTTTAAAATAAGATCTGCATTTTTAAATACAGGTCAGACCTCACAGCACACTGGGGAAGATACATTTGAGAGACATCAGGAGGCTGCGTGCTAGGTGACAGGTGATGAGGACCTGAATTAAACAGGTGTAGCAGGGGAAAGGTTCCACACAGAAGATGCAAACAATTTACCTAATCAGAAAATTGTGCCTAACATTTTCAGCTCTGAACAAATATTATTTTAAAGTTACAGATAAGCCATTTACTAGCCTTCTAGTGGTTAATTCAATAAAATGCCACCAAAAATATAACTCCTAACGTTTTGTATGCTGATTTTAATTTCCTCTGTATCTGTTTAATATTCCATTATCCCTTCTAATTTTGTCTGTGCTGTCTTGCTTCTTCCTTAATTGCAGTATTCAGTGGTTTATTTTATTTATTTTTAATCCAACTGTTTTATTTTTTTGGATCAGCTGGGGGGTTTTTATTTTCTACGTGTATGGCTTTTTTTCCCTTTACTATTTCATTCCTCTTCTTTTCTTGTGTTTTTGCTCTGTTCCTAACTTCTTTGGTTAGATATCCAATTCATCCATTTCTTTATGTTCTTTTTAATTATATAAGTGTTAATTACTTAAGTGTTCAGAACTAGATTCCTCTGAGCCCACCTTTAGCCGTATTGTCAAAGCAGAGATATACACACATTATACATAAATATGTACGTATGTATAAATACACACACATACATATGCAGACACATATCTACCACTTTATTTTGCAGTAATACTCTACAAGAACATGTGCTCTATAATTTCAATTTCAGATGTTTTATTAACCACCCCAATTCCTAATCAAGAAATAGAAAAAACCTTATGGGTTTGGGATCTAATATGAGTGAGAAGGAGAAAGAGAGACAGAGAGGGAGGGAGGGAAGGAGGGAGGAAGGAAGACAAGAGAGATACTTCATCTGAGGTTATCTCTTGGTAATCCCTCTTCTTTCCAGTTTCCTCGGGGGCTCCTGTACTACTAATTTGCTGTTCTGCTACTTCCCTACTGATTGCCGAAGGTAATTAGCTCCAGGTGACTGACTATGCTACCACTTGCCTTCCTTCTCAGCTTTCCTCTCATCTGTGAAAACCCAAATAGGCAGGCAGTTTTTCCAGCTGCCAATACCCTCACATTCTTCCACATATTTCCCACGAGCTGCCTACTCCTCCCCCTCACTACAAGCTTTTACAAATTGGAGGAATTCATGACAATTCTCAAGATTTTGCCAATTCTCCTTCTTACCCTATATCACTTCTGTGGCGGTGCAGGTAGGCATTATAAAAAGCCGTATTAAATATTCTCTTACCTTGTCCACAAATTTTAGAGAGTTATGGAGTTAAGGTACTTTTACATTTTCATTTTCTGTAACTTCAAAACACTGAGTTTACTAAAAACTACTCTGAAATACTCACAGTTTGCAGAATATACCCGTAAAAGCTGAAGACAAGGCAAAACCAAGCGATGATTCTGCAAATTCTGTTTGACCAAGTTCAGGGTTATATTCAGAGTTCCATTAATTCTAGCTTTCACTCCAAATTTTTTGTCTGTTTATAAAAAATTAACACAATGTATTTATATGTAACTTTGAGTGAAATAAAAATAGCATAAAGCAATGAAATTTTAAAAACTTATATGATGAATTTATATTACAAATGTAAAGTTGACCTGAAATATCTAAAATTATAATCATTTTCTTGTATGATTTTAAAAGTACTCCTTATATGCCCTAGCCCAGTGGTCGGCAAACTGCGGCTCGCGAGCCACATGCGGCTCTTTGGCCCCTTGAGTGTGGCCACGAAGTTTCAATTGCACTGTACGTGCACGCCCGCACGTGGTATTTTGTGGAAGAGCCACACTCAAGGGGCCGCAGTTTGCCGACCACTGCCCTAGCCAGTTTGGCTCAGTGGATAGAGTGTCGGCCTGTGGACCAAAAGGTCCCAGGTTCGATTCCGGTCAAGGGCATGCATCTTGGTTGCAGGTTCCCTGACCCTGGTCGGGGCTCATGCAGGAGGTAAACAATTGATGTGTTTTTCTCACAGTGATGTTTCTCTCTGTCTTTCCTTCTCTCTTTCACTCTCTCTCTCAAAATCAGTGGAAAAATATCCTCGGGTGAGGATTTAAAAAAAAAAAGTACTCCTTATAACCCTGGATGGTTTTGCTCGGTGATTAGAGCGTCGCCCCGTGCACCAAAGGGTCACAGGTTCGATTCCCAGTCAAGGTGTATACGCATACATACATACTCTTTAGAACAAGCATTTAATCAAATACTTCAAAGTGTAAAACCTATATGCATGTCATAAGACAATGGGAGAACTCAGAAATCATTATTTGAAAAGTTTAGGGGATCGTTTTCATCTCTGTGCAGATACACAACTATAAACTGAAATTAGGTTCTATTCAAAGGATTACTTTTTTTATTAACCTAAGTCAGCTTCTTTGTTTCACATTGTGTTTTCTCAATTTTTGTAATGCTTTGCATGCCTTGTTCCAATAATCAATCTTACAACTTTTTATCATACACACACACCAAGACACTTGTGATTTTGACATATTTTTCTTCTTTTTCCCACCACATGCAATGCAATTCCTCATGAATTTATCAGAATCCTCAATTCTTTCAGGTCACTAATTGGGTTTGGAAAGCATTCCATGGCTTAAGACCAAGAAAAAGGGTAGCATTCCAGATTTAAAATTTTACTAGCATCAAGGCACAGAGAAGCCATGTCACAAAGATGCTTCTAGGTTTGATAATCATACAAGTGAAATCCTTACCTTTTGGTCCAATCTTTGCAAGAATAGAATGAATCTGCACCATTAACTCCTCATTTGGGGGAGATTCTTTGCTGGCATTCATAAGTAACTGTAACAATATTTGTGAACCACCTTTGGCAACTAAGAAACTAGCTCTTCGACCTCCACCTAAAAGAAAAAAAAATTTTATTTGTTTAAACAGCAAATCTTCCCATAACATATCAAATATCACAACTTTTAGCATTCAAAAAATAAAGTGAAGACTTCTGAAATAAAAAAAAACATCAAAATCAAATTTTGTTTTATTTCATTTGTTTTATTTAGAAAACAGTGAGGAGAGTAAATACAAGTGATGACAAAATTCTATGTTCAGGGCTCTAGTTTAAGAAATACTGGAAAATAACAAAAACAAAGCAACAACAAGAATATGACATATCAATTTCCAAATTCCAATACCAAAAACAAAGCAACAACAAAAGAGTATAACATACCAGTTTCCAAATTCCAATACTCAGAATAGCCTCTATATGAGTATCAGAAAATTCCTCATAAAGTACACATGCCACATTATTGATCACTATTTACAAACAGAAATTAGACCCCAAAAAAAACAAACTTACCAGCTGACACCAGCTCAACAAGAATGCTTAAGATATTAAGCGTAGTTTGAAGATCTTTCGTGTTCTGAAATAAATAGTTTATTTGCTTTATTAAACCATTGTAAATCTGTAATTCCCAAATTTTTTCTATTCCTGTTGGGAACTATCTATATTTTACAGATGACCTTTCCAATTTCTCTAAGAACAAATGTAATGAGGTTTCCACTATTCTCACTTATCACTTCAGTCTCTTCTTGCCCTTAAGAATTTTTACAAATAATCTGTGCTATTACTTTCTTAGTATCAATATTATTATAAGAGGAATTAATTTGGTATTTGAATTCATCATGATCTACCTAACAGGCAATAAAAATAAATGAATCAAAATATAAAGGCACTACAATGTATATATGGCAACTACCCAGTCACCTAGCTCTCTCAGAAGGCAACTGTATTAGCAGTTCCATGTATCCAGCCAAAGATAATATGCAGATATTTTTTTAAAAATCCATGTAAATATACGTGTATACAGATTTATTCCTCCAAATAGCACTGCCCTATATTGTCAAGGGCGGGGGAGGGGGGGGAAGGACACATATGTAATACCCTTTGTAATACTTATTATAATATTTTTTTAAAAAGAATAATAATAAAATAAATAAATAAATAAAAAAATAAATAAATAAATAAAGTTATTTGGCATTAAAAAATTGCAACAAAAACTATATATATTTACATGGAATCAATTACAGCTATATGTAGGATAAATTCCTGGAATTTCTGGGTCAAAGAATATGAGTATTTTGATGGATATAACTACATAGTAAACCGCTCTTCACCAGCAATGGACAAGATTAACTATTTCCCAAAGTCTGGACAACCAATCTAATTAAAAAATAAAAAGTTTAAGTATTACACATGGTTACATTTCTCTTATTAAAAGCAATGGCTGGCCCGGCCTGCATGGCTCAGTGGTTGAACATCGACCTATGAACCAGGAGGTCATGGTTCCATTCCCAGTGGGGACATATGCCTGGGGTTGCAGGCTCAATCCCCAGTAGGGGGCATGCAGTAGGCAACCGATCAATGATTCTCTCTCATCATTGATGTTTCTATCTCTATCTCCCTCTCCCTTCCCCTCTGAAATGAATGAATATATATATATATGAGAAAACATTTAATCAATTTATATATATATATATCTTCTAAATATATATAGGCCATATATATGGACAAAAAACAAAACAGACGCACAGAGCAGAAGCATGGCCTATTCAAGGAACCACCACACCCCCAACGTGGAGAATTTTACAGTGTTATACAGAGGAATCTCAGAATTATTGTGCACCAGTAACTGGCATGGGACTCTTATTCTTCCTCTTTCCAAAAGGAAATGAGTGTCTCCACTTCATATTTTAGCTCACAGACGGATAGAACCAAAAAGCTCCATCCAGACCAGATGGAGGACTGTACATAACCAGAGACCCTTGTTTTAGCATTGGAGATGTTAACTGGACCACTGTCTCATTAGGGGGGAATCTGGAATGAGAGGGACAGATGTTTGTTAAAGAGAAGAATGGACTGTGTTCAGCGAACTGATTTCATCGTCTTCCTAGGTACAGAGCTACACCATATTTCCCAGCCCTTTTGTAATAGAGTTTGAGCCATGTGACTGAGCTCAGGCTATTGGAACCTGAATGGAAGTTGCACTGCTATCTTTAGGCCTTATCTAGACAAGCTCCCAAATGTAATTCATCACCTCCCACCTCTGCTGACCTCAATAATTTGTGACATGAGCAAATAGGGAGAAAAAACAATGATGCTCTATCTCAAGTGCAATTTGTGTTTCTTTTTCTGGGAACGGTCTGTTCATAACCTTTACACATTTTTTTATTGGGTAGACTTCTTCCCTTATGAATCTGTGGAAGTTCTTTATATGTTAAAGAAATTATATGAGTTGAAATCTTTTTTCTTCAGTTTGCCAAGTGTCTATAATGTTTTTTCCCAATGCATTTTTGTTAATATAGTTGAATTTATCAATCTTTTCTTTCATGGCTCCTGTGTTTTTTTTCATACTTAGAAAAGCCTTCCCTGCGCTAAGATTATTAAAAATTCTTCTCATTACTTCCTCGAGTATTCTAGTTTTCTTTTCCATGCTTAAATATTTGCTTGCTATGGAATTTATTTTGGTGTAGGAAGTAAGGATCTAACATTATACTCTTCTGCATGGCTACCAATTTGTCCCAGTTCCACTTATTAAGCAATCCCCCTACCCCTCACTGATCTGAAATGCTATCATTGATTAAGTAGTACTAAATTCCCATAAGCATTTTTAACTTAGCGTGGATTTTTCTATTCTATTCCACTGATGTCTATCTAGTTCCCACCCACACTTCCTAAACTACCTGAATTACTGAAGTTTCTAATGTTCTCTGATATTTGGTGGGGCTAGTCCTTTCTCATTTATTTTTCAGAAATATCCTTTCTATTCTTGCTTATTTTCCCACTGAACTATAGAAAAAAAAAGTTAGTATTTTTATCGAGATTGCTTTAAACTGACAGATCAATTTAGAATAAAATAACAACTTTATGTCATTTTTGACAGGAAGTAATTCCTATCAAAAAACATAAAATCACACCCTGTTCTTTTTTTTCCAGCTATTTTGAAATATAATTTGATATATAACATTATGTAAGTTCAAGGTATACAATGGTACTTACCCTTTGTTCTTAATAAAATATAAAATAATGATTCTGAATATATCCAGCTAATCCACCCAAAACTTTCACACTGGCATAGAAATTTAATTATTATCAAGATAATATAGTTATCCAACCAATATATGTAGTAAACTAAATCACAAATATATATCAGCTGACATAACACAATAAATTAGGATTTCCAATGCCAATCATTTATATTAAGCTAGACTTATTTCCAGCTAATGCTTTAATTTCTATTACCAATTAGAATGGCATGTAAAGATTTAAAATGTGGTTATCATTATTATCATGGAGTAATATACTTAGAGGTTTACCTAATATATATTAGAATGTTTATATCACCATCCCAAATGTTAATCTAAAACATAAAACAAACTTCTATTCACTGGCTTTACCTTTAGGATAAAAATGTTATACTTCATATACTATTTTACTTCAGTACTGATTGATACTAATAGTTACATAATTAAAGCCTGCAAATACTTTACCTCTAATGTTGAGAGCAGAACTTCCATTCCTGTAGAACCTTTGGCTGTCATTTCTCTCCTTATTTTTTCTGAAAAGTGAAAATATATATATCTTCTAAAACACTTAAAAAGGTATATATCGTTTTATTATACAGCTAACATAGAATAAACAAGTACCCATTGGTTCGGTAAACATTCTAAATTGGTTTTACATGATCTTCCCTCTGATGCTGCTAATTCTACTCTCTGTAGACTTTCCTTGCCCTTCAGCACAGCTCCTAGTAGGGACTAGGTGAATCCCTGTCTGTCCATCTGTAATCTTAAAATCATTATCATAGCACAGGCACCAGAACTGGAAGTGAGGAGGGAGTGGTAATGGAAGACCTCTTTATCATCTTTATGACCAGAACTAGAAAACATTTAATCAAATTTGTGAAAATAGAAACCTAGTATCATTTTAAAAATGGGGTTTTTTAAATATATTTTTATTGATTTCACAGAGAAAGGGAGAGAGAGATAGAAACATCAATGAGAGAGAATCATAGATCAGCTGCCTGTTACAAGCCTCCGACTGGGGATTGAGCCCACAACCCAGGCATATGCCCTTGACTGGAATCGAACCTGCGACCCTTCAGTCTGCAGGCCAACACTCTATCCATTGAGCCAAACAGCTAGGGCC
The DNA here is from genome assembly GCF_000412655.1 of Myotis brandtii. NCBI lineage: Eukaryota > Metazoa > Chordata > Mammalia > Chiroptera > Vespertilionidae > Myotis > Myotis brandtii. The sequence continues at coordinate 1,131,696 of NW_005360124.1, read as the reverse complement.
ATTTTAAATGTTAAATATTAAGGTGGCTGCAGGTTCACCTTTATTTGAAAAAAGAAAAATCAGGTTTGCTGTGTGTGTGTATGTTTTAAATCAAGTACAGGTTTTAGAATCTTTTTTTAGTATCTATTGAGATAATCACATGGGTTTTATTTGACCTGTTCAAATAATGTTATAGGATATATTTCCTAATATTAAAACATTTTAAATTCCTGAAATAAGTGCACTTTAGCAATGATATTCATCTTTCAATGTATAATTAGACTTATTTCACTAATATTTTATTTGGGACCATGCTAATAACCAATGTTCTCTACTACCTGACATCTTTTGTCAATATTCTAGTACAACTAGCATTGGAATTAGGTATTACCTGAAAATTGATGGGGGGGAGGGGAGGGCGGGATTCATCCATACGGAATATCATAATCATTTCTTAGAAACAATGCTTTGAAAATTAATTTATTTCACAGCTATTCCACTTTCTACTTCTTGGGTCTATTTGAGAAAGTTCAATTTTTACGGAAAATCATTTATCAAAATTTTAAACATTCTTAGCCTCCACTTGTTAAAGAATTTAAAAAGCATTCCCAAAACAAGAGGTTAAAGCTCACCTTGACTTTGAGCCAGATGAAGAATTTTTGATGTAACATATCTGGCAGTATCTGATTCCGTAGGTTCAGTACTGATCTTCTCCAGCTGAGCGAGGAGTCCGACAACCCGAGAGTTATTGGTAAGGCTAAAAAGAATGTTACTTTATATTAGGGCACAGCAAGATCACTTTTTTACACTAAGTGAAATGGGAAGTTTCAAGCAGAAGAATAATGCCCTCTGACATGCCTTTATTAAACAATTGCACACAACCCATCTGTAAGTTTTATCTTGGGTGATTGGTACAAGGTGTTCATTATATTATGCTCTATACTTTCTGGTTTTCAGAAATATTTCATTTTTTAAATAAAATTCTGTAGTGAGAAAAATAAGTTACATGTTTAAGTTTTTATATATTTTCTTTTTCCTTCCAATATTGCAGAAGAGATAAGTGATTCCTTAAAACTTACCATAAATCTGAATGAGCAAAAACATTAACATCATGAAAAATTCCAAACATGAGCAAAAGAAGACAAAATAGGACAATGAACCATCATGTACCTATCACCCAGCTTCAACAATTATCAATTCATGGACCATCTTATTTCACACATGCTTACTTGCAGGCACACACATCCATTGGCTAATTTTGAAGCAAATCTCAGATCATTTCCTATGGCATTAGTTATCTGTTTTCTAAAGTAATAACTCTTTAGAATATATATAATAGCACTACTATACCAAAAACAATAACAATAATCCTTTAACATCAACATCTAATTTCCAAGTTCAAATTTCCCAAATTCATATTCTCTCTCATTTTCTTTAACAGTAAGTTAATTTGTACAAACCACCAGAGACTGAACTCAGAAGAAGAAAAGAAAATCCACCTGTCTTCCATTAAGTCAAACATTAAGTTTTCAAAAATGTAATAAATCGCCCTGACTGGTTTGGCTCAATGGATAGAGCATCGGCCTGCGGACTCAAGGGTCCCGGGTTCGATTCCGGTCAAGGGCATGTACCTTGGTTTCGGGCACATCCCCAGTAGGGGGTGGACAGGAGACAGCTGATCGATGCTTCTCTCTCATCGATGTTTCTAACTCTATATCCCTCTCCCTTCCTCTCTATAAAAAAATCAATAAAATACATTTTTTTAAAAATGTAATAAATCAATAGCACTCTTCTTACTATATTTTGAAAACATAGTTATTTTAACATAAAATGTTATTGTGTCATTATGCATTGAGTTTATTATTTTTAAATGGATAATTTTTAATTCCTCAGTTTTAATTTATAGTATGGTAAATATCAATAGATTAAAAAATGCACCTCAACAAAAACTTTTTGGAGTCTTCATTCATTTAAGAGTACAAAGAGATTCATTGAGCCAAACCTGTTCTTTTTGAGAGCTCTAGTTCTTTGTGGTGAGAAATTACACTAAGATACCACAGTTTTGCATACTAGGGAAAATACATCTTTAAGAGAAATTTGCATTATGGAGACCAAAATTCAGAAACTTACTAATTGAGTTTCCTAATTGTATTCAATTATTTTCATGTGTTAATATTTTTAGTAGCTAATAAGACATCTATTTAAAAAATTCAAAAACATACAAAAACACACTAAGCATAACACACAGTCTATTCCCTTCCAAATTAAGAGTTTGTTTTGTCAGTAACTCTTAAAATTTTAAATTAAATTATACCACTATAAAAAATAAAACTTTTGCCCTAGCCAGTTTGGCTCAGTGAATAAAGCATCGGCCTGCAGACTGAAAGGTCCCAAGATCAATTTCAGTCAAGGGCACGTACCTCGGTTGCAGGTTCCTCCCCAGTCCAGGACCTGGTCTGGGCTTGTGCAGGAGGCAACCAATCTATGTGTTTCTCTCACATCAATGTTTCTCTCTGTCTTTTCCTCTCTCTAAAAATCAATGGAAAAATATCCTTGAGTGAGGATTTTTAAAAAATAATAATAATAAAATAAAACTTTCATCTAAGTGATTCTTTTCTAAGAATCGTGCTATTTCAAATGATGGATGGTGGATGAATTTATTTTTTGAAGGAAGGAAAGAAAAAAAATGAAAATTCACAACATGGGCATTCCCCTCTCTGTACTTTTTTCATCTACAGAATGAAAACTGAGCGAAATATTCTAAGCCACTACTGACTCAGCTCCAAAATTTAAGGCTGTTGACACTGATGTTGGGAGAATCATAGGGTGAACACCAGAGGGCAGCTATACCATTTGAATAATTTTTAGACTTTACTAAAACACACACACACACACACACACACACACACACACACACACAAATTATATAGCTTTTTAATGAACAAAGCAGAGAATTTTTAAATAAAGAGATGTATCTTCGCTGTCTTCCTCTACTTTTTTAGATAAATCAAAATGAGGCTAAGACCAACCTTCAGAGTTACCATTTATAATTCTAACTAGAGGTCCCTCAGCCTGGCCTGCGGGGATCAGCCGAAACTGGCTCTCTGACATCCCCAAAGGGTACTGGATTGCAAAAGGGCAGTTCTCAAGTGACACACCCTGGAATCGGGCTCCCTCCTCTCTGGTTTCAAGTGCATCACCCAAGAACCATAGCTGCCAAGTCATCACAGCTCGGCAGCTCCTGCATTGAGCATCTGCCCCCTGGTGGTCAGGGCGCGTCATACCTACTGGTTAGAGCATCTGTCCCTTGGTGGTCATTGCGCATCATAGCTACCAGCCAGACGGTCGCTTAGGCTTTTATATAGAGAGAATAGATTATTTTATAGTGAGAAAAATCAAAATCCCAGCAAGCTACTGTGTAGAAATGTCAAACTGATGCAAAATTCCTATGGAAATGCAAAGGAACCTAAAATAGGACAAACTCTGGGGGAAAAAAGAACTAAGTTGGCAGACCAACACTAATATCGAGATTCATTATAAAATTATAGTTATCAAGGCAGTGATGTATCCTAACTATGATAAACATCTAGATCAAGGGGAAAAAACAGAGTCCAAACCAGACCCACACATAAATGGACAACTAATTTTTGACAAAGGTACCAAGACAATTCAATGGAGAAAGCATAGTGATTCTAAAAATGGTGCTGGTCCATATGCCAAAAAGAACTTCTACCCATACCTCACACCATAAATAAAGTTTAACTCAGAATGGAGCACAGGCTTAAATGTTAAAATTATAAAACTTCTATAAGAAAACATAGATAATCTAACATGGGTTATGCATATATTTCTTATCTACAGCTCTAAAAGCATCCTATATAATAAAAGCATAGTATGCAAATTGTCCCCTCAACCGAGAGTTATCCAGGAGTTTGACCAGGGGGCGGGGCCAGCCAGGGGGGAGGGAGGGAGGCCCCAGCCGGCAGCTGGCAGCCACTAGGGACCCTACCAGTGCACGAATTTGGTGCACTGGGCCTCTAGTTATCTATAAAAGAACAAATAAACAAAATGGACATCACCTAAATTTAAAAACTTCTGATCTTTTAAAAGACACTCTTTAGAATATGAAAAGACTGGAAGAAAATGTCTGCAAATCTATTAAAGGAATTGTATGTATAATAAATAGAAAATTTCACCTAGCTGGTGTGGCTCAGTGGTTGAGCATTGACCAGGGAACCAAGAGATCAAGGTTCAGTTCTAGTCAGGGCTCGTGCCTGGGTTGCAGGCTCCAGAAGGGGGAGTGCAGGAGGCAGCCGATCGATGATATTTCTCTCTCATCGATGTTTCTATCTCTCTATCCCTCTCCCTTCCTCTCTCTCTAAAAATCAATAAAAACATATTTTAATTAAAAAATAAATTCTAAAACTCAGTAATAAAAACAATAAACATTCCAATTTTTAAAATGGGAGGAAAATTTGGAAAAATACTTCACCAAATAAGATATGCTGAAAGCATGTAAGTGCATGAAAAGATACTCAACATCATTAGTAATTAGAGAAATGCAAATTAAAATCAGAATGAGATACCAACATACCCTCTATTGGGATGACTACAATTTTAAAAGAATGACCATAAGAATTTAAATATTTTAAATGAATGACAATACCAAGTATTGATGAGAATGTAGAAAACTAGAATTTTCATATACTGCTGGAAGAAGTATAAAATATAATGTCTTTGGAAAACAGGTTGCTGGCAGTTTCCTAAAAAGAAACATAGGCCTACTATATTATTGATTCCAATCTTAAGTATTTGGCCAAGAAAAAAAAAAAAGCTAAGGCCATACAAATACTAGTACACAAATGTTTCTAACAGCCTTATTTGTAACTAGAGGCCCGATGCACAAAATTTGTGCAAGAGTAGGCCTTCCTTCCCTCTGGCACCCGGGACCCGCGTTTCCCTCACAGCCCTGGCTTCGTCTGGAAGGTCGTCCAGAAGGATGTCTGGCCTAATTAGCATATTACTCTTTTATTATTATAGAGAGCCAAAAACTGGAAACAACCCAAATGTCCAATATATGAGTAAACAAATTGCAGCATATCTATCCAACAGAATACTTCTTAGTAATAAAAGAAGGTATGATTGATACACACTCCAAGAGATGAATATCAAAATAACTATGCTGAGTAAAAGAAGCCAGTCACACACCCCTACCTCCCACCCCGACCTCAAAAAAAGACATACTGTATAATTCCTTTTATATAAAGTTCTAGAAACACAAATAAATCTGTAGTGATCGAAAGTAGATGAGTGATTGCCTGAAGCAGCAGTCACCAACCGGTGGTCTGCAGACCACTGGTGGTCCATGAGGTCCGAAAGGTTGGCGACCCCTGGCCTGGAGTGAAGGATGGGGCAGGAAGAAAGGATTACAAAAGGGCGCCAGGAAACAAATGATAAATACGTTCAGTATTTTGATTGAGAGAATGGTTTCACAGGTATACATAGGCCAAACTTACCAAACTGTACACTCTATGTATTATTGGTGTATGATAATTATGCCTCAATAAAGTTGTTTCGAAAAATTATAGGTGGTTTTAATAAGTACTCTTGGTATAGTGGATAAGACAGAAACTAAACAAGAGTGGTTGGAGAGTGTGAAATGAAATGTAGATTGCATTTATAGACTATTTTATAATTTGGGCTTTTAAAAGAATCATACAAATTAGACAGTAACAGAAGAACAGAGTCTATAAATACAGGAAAGCCCAGATCATTTTTAAATGGTAAGAAATGGAGGAGTTAAAGATTAAAGACAGAAGAATAAATAATTAAAAGACCCTGAAAAGGAAGGAGGTATAAAATTTAGAACAGAGGTGACAGTATTAGTCTTCGACAAGAAAAGAGAAAAGCTCTGTTGGAGTAAATAATAGGATGATAAGAAGAGGATGGAATTAAAAAAGGGGAGCATGTAAATTTGGTGTAAGAAATATGAGGATATGGTGAACACACAATACAATATACATCTGATATATTATAGAATTGTACACCTGAAACCTACAGAATTGTATTAACCAATGTCATCCCAATAAATTCAATAAAATTTTTTTTAAAAGTAATGAGGCCCTAACCGGTTTGGCTCAGTGGATAGAGCGTCGGCCTGCGGACTGAAGGGTCCCAGGTTCGATTATGGTCAAGGGCATGTACCTTAGTTGCGGGCACATCCCCAGTAGGGGGCGTGCAGGAGGCAGCTGATCAATGTTTCTCTCTCATTGATGTTTCTATCTCTCTATCCCTCTCCCTTCCTCTCTGTAAAAAATCAATAAAATATATTTTTTTAAAAATAAAATAAAAAAATAAAAAGTAATGAGGATAATAGATTTATTTTCTCTATGATATGATAAGAAATGATCATTTGCTGAGGTTATGTATTGATATATCTGAGGATTTCAAAGATTTGAGGAATATAAAAGAAAGTATAAAACAGTCATTATAAAATTTGGGAAAATGAACTTTCCAGATAAGCACAATAATAAGATTGCTGGGCTCTGTTCAGGTTGCTAATCAATAATTTTTAATGATCTCTGCCAAGTTAGTTCATCTTCCAACATCATTCAGCTGCTCAATAAAGATTTACAGGGAAAGGACTTTGTCCAGTGGGTGTGATTAAAAACACACACACAAAGTGCCCTGGCCAGTGTGGCTCAGTTGGTTGGAATGTCCTCCTCTGTACATTGAAAGGTCGTGGGTTCGATTCCTGGTCAAGGGCACATACCTGAGTTGCAGGTTCCATCCCTGGCCCCCGTCGGGCTGCATGCAGGAGGCAACCAACATGTGTCTCTCTCACATAGATTTCTTTCTCTCTCTCTCTCTCTCTCTCTCTCTCTCTCTCTCTCTTCCTCCTCCTCCCCTCCCTCCCTCTCTCCTTTCCACTCTCTAAAATCAATGGAAAAATATCCTTGGGTGAGGATTAACCAAAAACACACACATACATACACACACACACACACACACACACACACACACACACACACACACACAGTGAGATAAAGACATTCCAGGTATTTGCAAGAGTATAATAATAGACAATCGATTCTACACTGGGTAAAAAAGAAGGAGATTAGTCCTGACTGGTTTGGCTCAGTGGATAGAGCATTGGCCTGCGGACTGAAGGGTCCCAGGTTCGATTCTGGTCAAGGGCATGTACCTTGGCTGCGGGCATATCCCCAGTAGGGGGTGTTCAGGAGGCAGCTGACCGATGTTTCTCTCTCATCAATGTTTCTAACTCTCTATCCCTCTCCCTTCCTCTCTGTAAAAAAATCAATAAAATATATTTTTTTAAAAAAGAGATTAAATGAGAAAACAATAAAAGTCAATAAGTTAGAGTTCTGGGTAAGGCAGAACCTTACAATACAGATATTTGCACAAGTGAGATAGACAGATGAAAGATTGTTGTTGGAGAATAAAAAGTCTGAATTAGTACTTAGAAACGAGAATTTTGCTGATGGTAACATTTAGGGCATGATCATGATGACGGTGAATGGGATGTAGAGAAAATATCTGCCTGCTGTAGCTTTTTTTTTTCTTAGTCCCCACCTAAGGATATGTTTTTATTGATTTGAGAGAGAAAGAGAAAGAGAGAGAAGAAAACATTGATGGGAGAGAAAAACATCAATGGGTTGTCTATGTGCCCTGACCATGGATTGAACCTGCAAACTTTTGGCATACGGGACGACAGTTCCAACAAACGGAGCCACCCAGCCAGGGCTCTGCTTGCTGTATCTTACAAAACATGTTAATTTGATGTAAATCACCACCCGTGGTCTTTAAATCTGCCAATCTAATCCATTCAATTACAACCCTGTCTAAACTCAGCAAGTATCAATAACCAACCACCCCTCCAGATTTGCTAAAAAGTAAGGAAGTCCACAGGAGAGATGATGCTTTATCTCAGGAGTCAATGAAAATTTCTCTATAAAGGGCCAGATAGTATATATATTTTAGACACTGCAGGCCATGTAGTCTCTGTCACATCTACTCAACTTTGTCATAGTAGTAAAGAAGTGACCAGACAATCTATAAATGAAAGAGCATGCTCAATAAAAGCTTATTTACATACACTGAAATCTGAATTTCATGTAATATTTATATGTCATAAAATATTATTCTTTTTACTCTTTTTTCCAACAATTTAGAATGCAGAAACCATTCTTAGCTCACAGGCCATACAAAAACAAGAGGTGGGCCAGATTTGGCCTCCCAGTTATAGTTTGCTGACTCCAGCTTTAACTGAAAAGGTAAATCTTAATAAAACAATATAAATACAGTTGATCCATGAACAATGCAGGAGTGGGGGTAGGTAATCCCACCCCTGTGCAGTTGAAAATTTGTAAATTTTGACTCCCCCCAAAATTAACTTGTCCCTAGGTAAACATGGAAGGAACCCACGCAGATACTAGAATCTGCAGCTGCTCAAATCCCCGATATAAAATGGCATAGATCAATGCATACATGCATACATGAAAACCCAACTGTGGACTGAAAACATTACAGGTATTTATCGAAAAAAATCTGTGGCTCAGATGGTTGAGCGTTGACCTATGAGCCAGGAGTTCACAGTTCAATTCCGGGTCAGGGCATATGCCCGGGTTGCAGGAGGCAGCCAATCAATGATTCTCTCTCATCATTGATGTTTCTTTCTATCTCTCCCTCTCTCTTCTTCTCTGAAATCAGTAAAATAATATATTTTTGTAAAAATAGAAAAATTGGTATATAAGTGGACCTGTGCAGTTCAAACCCATGCTGTTCAAAGGTCAACTGTATAACATACTATTACTTTAACATAAATAATATTTTTACAGTAATGAGTTTCAAATAACTGCTTCATCTTTATTTCTATAATGTATACATATTGGTATTTAGAATTACAGTACCTTTTCTCTGATACCACTTTTAACTTGCTCATCTTGAGTTACTTCATTTCACCATTGCAGATAATCTAAAATTTAAAAAAAGTTAATTAAATATAATTCTGTTTTCTATACATTAGATGTCACAACAGCCATACAGCTGAAGGTTTTTATTATGGGAAACACAAGATAGCACTGGAAATCAAGGAGAATACTTGAGTTCTATGTGCTTCTGGCAAGTCACTTCAATGCACAATATGTGACTATTACCCAAAATCAGCCAGTAAAACAGTACCAAAATCCTGGAGCTATAAGAATGCAAAAACCTAATCTAACACAATTTACAATCTAGTGTTCACATTTCTTTTGAGATAAAATTATCCTTCCTGCTCTAATACTCTTCCTTAAAATACTCAAACCAACAATAGCATCCTGAGATTAGTGTACTTATTGTCCACCATTCACATAAGTACTCAAATACTGCAGATATGTATGATTATTTCTACATGAGAATACTTTTACATTAATAACAAATTGTTCAGAGTAAAAACCTGTAACATCTTATTTAATGCATTTCATGCATATTTTCCTTCAAGCAGTACAGGTTTTATCTTTACAAAGTTCATACTATACATTTTAAAACATTACGTCTTGATTCACAAAATTTTGATAATTTTTGGATTATGTATGAAAATTACACGGTCTGTTTTTAAGTTATAAGAAATTTAAAAAATGCTGTTCTTTTTTTCAACTGACTTACTTACTTACGTATTTATTTATTTATTTATTTATTTATGTTAATCCTCACCCGAGTACTATATTTTTCCATTGATTTTTAGGGAGGGTTGAAGAGAGAGGGAAAGACAGAGAGAGAAATGTCAATGTGAGAGAAACACATCAATTGATTGCCTCCTGCACGAGCCTTGACCAGGGCCTAGCTAGGCGGAGGAGGAGCTTGCAACCAAGGTACGTGCCCTTGACCAGAATCAAACCTGGGACCCTTTGATCTGCAGGCCAACACTCTAGCCCCTGAGCCAAACTGGCTAGGGCTCAACTGACTATTTTGTAATGACTACAAAATCAAAGTAACTTTCCCAATATCCAAGTTAATTAAGACTTAACTGTATATACAAGGGGGGAGGAATCCGATGTGTTTTCAAAAGTGCTGTTGTTGCCATAAAAAGTTACTTCTTGTTGAGTGGTATGTTTCTCTCTAAAACTGCATTAGTAGCACATCTTATGCAGAGTTCACTGTAAATTCTGATTTGCAAAAATTAATGCTGGGCATTTACATCATTCCTATTTCAACAGTTAAGAAATTATTCAAACTTCCAATTCACAGTAAGGTAGTAATTTAACCACAGGCATTTCTCTCCTCTCCCTCGCAGGACTAGAGTAGACAGTAAAGTCCACAGTGACAGAAAGGAAAACTATGAGGAGGGAGGGTACTCTGTCCAGAACTCAGGAAACTCGTAACTAGGGGAACTGGGAAATACCAAGAACAGCAGAGGAATAGACTGCTAAACAGCTAACTAAAACTTTACAATTGCACATAACTTTTTACCTCCTCAATACCCCCATGTTCAACATGTCTGGCAAATAATCTTCACCAAAGAAATGGACAACCTCAAAGAAATCTGCCTTCTGAGACTTTAGAGTTCCTCAGGAAAAAGGCCAATTCTCGTCCTCATTATCTCAGGGCTAACCCAGTGTGTCCCTGACGGCGCTTTTTATTCTTGAGGCCTGAGACCAGAGTGCCTCCGAGTAAACGAAGGCCCTTCTTGCTGCTGTGAAAGTGTGTGTTCATTGCAAGTTTGGGGTAATAGAAGGAGAGGCACCTAGAAACAGAAGTGCTGCATTTCACCAAGCTTGTGGTTTTGCCAACCAAAGGTGACAAAGCAAGAAATAGGCAAAGAAGTTGAGAAGGTATGCGAGGGAGTATATAATAACTGACCGTGGAATTTAGGTACATTCTACTCATTCCTCTTCGTTGGATCATTTTCATCACCATAAAATCATGTTGTTGTTGTTTTTGTGCCTTTGGTGGGGGATGGTGGGGGGGACTCTCTTGCTCTCAGTTCCCCAGTTCAGCTACTGTCCCATTTTTTTCCCTTCTGAAAGCAGTTGTTTATATATATTGTCAACAAGTCCTCTCTTCCCATTCCCTCTTAAACACATTCCAGTCCAATTTTCCACACACCACCCCATCAACACTGCTCTTGTCAGCAACCAATGATCTCATTTACTGTTACCAAATCCAACTGTCAATTCTCAGGCTTCATCTTACTGGTTCTATCAGCAGCACTTAATATAGCTGATCACTCCCTCTTCTTGGAAATACTTTCTTCAATTGGACATACTCTGTTTTCTGTCTACCCGCCTGCCACTCCTTCTAAGCCTCTTTTCCTGAAATGCCCCAAGGCTCAGTTCTCTCTTGTCCTTTTCTACCTCAGGTCTCTTGGTGATCTCATTCAGTCTACTCAACCACTTCCACTTAGATCTCTCATATCACAAACTCAAGATATCCACAACTGATCTCCTGACCTTCCCTTCCCTTTCAAGGGTGTTCTAACCTCAGCTTTTCCCAAGGATAGTTAAAGACAATTCTCTCCCTCCAAGTATGTGACCCAAAACCTTAACTTCCTCCTTAGCTCCTGTCTTACACCCCACATCCAATACACCAAGAAGCCCTGATAAGCCCTGGGCAGGTAGCTCAATTGGTTAGAGCATCGTCCTGTTATGCCAAGGTTGCAGGTTCTAGCCCCAGTCAGGGCACATACAAGAAACAATGAATGAATGCATAAATAAGAGGAACAACAAGTTTCTCTCTCTCCCCCGCCCCTCAAAAAAATATCCATTAAAAAACAAAAGTCCTGATAATTCTACTTTTAAAATATAGAATCTGATCACTTTTACCACATCTACTTCTAAGATCAAGCCACCGTCCTAGTCTCCCTTCTGCCTCTGGCCCCCTAGAGTCTGTTTATTCTCAACACAACATCCTGCCTGACCCTTTTAAAACCTTGGGGAAAAGAAAGAGAAGAAAACAAAAAACAAAACCAAGAAATATACCCAGTTGCCCCATTTCTAATGCTTTGCTATTGGTGCAACCTTTCTAAAATGTGGACTGACTATATTACAAGGAAACTATACTGTGAAATTTTGTGATTGTCTCATTTTGGTTATTTATTATGCCCTTACGTTATACATTATAACATTTTATTTACAAATATGCTTGATAATCAAATGTGTCCATTTTTAAGGATGAGGTACAAGAGAAGGGCCAGTGGACAATTTTGCGAGTCATTTCACAACAAAAGACACACACAAAACCCCAGCTTGAGAACGAAAATGACTTATCAATGGGTTTACACACAGGCTGGTAATTCAAGTTGGGCCATTCCATTCTGTGTTATCTCTGAAAACTACAAGTATTACAACAAAGGTTCCAGCAATATTCAAAGGACATTTAACTACAAATTATAGTCATTTCACAAGTTAAAGATACTATTGGAATCTCAAACATAATAAAGCTTTTATTTTTTTAAAAATTATATACAATGAAAAGGCTGATGTACCAATATGAATAGTAGCAGAACTTACTAGAAAAGGGAAAGCCATCCCATTGCTGAGAAACTAATGAGATCAGAATGTAAAATTATGCCAAGTAAAATGCTTATATGAGATGCAGTAGGAGAAATGTTTAAAGTTCTACAGCATATTAACTGTAAGGTAAGTCAACATATTGACATGTCACATGATGTAAAATACTTATGTAATAAACAGAAAAATATGGGGGGTTTTTTCTATGCGGATTGATGAATCCAGAGTTTGTAAACTATAATATATATATAAGATTATACTCTCTATATATTATGCATTCATAATTATAAAATTTGAGAATAGTAAAATCAAGAAAACTTTTTTGCTACAGAGTGCTTGCTGCCCAAAGTTAACAAAAAACAGGGTATTTAATGTTTTGATCTCCTATCTGCAAACTAAAGATGTGTTTTAGAAGCACTGTGTTGGCATCTGAATTGATACTATCCCATCATAGCTGGCTCTATGTGAAGATTTGCTACTCTTATTAAAAAATTAAAATTAAAAATACCTGACTTCACAACACAGTATTTTCACAGAGAGCTAAGTGTCAAAAGCTCTGGGAGATGACATTTTTTAAAGTTCTACCTAAAGCTATAAAAATGATTAACTTTATTAAACAAAAACCTGTACACTCAATAATGTTTAAAGAACTACAAGGAAACCTGGACAAAGAGCACAGAAAACTCCTGCCACACGCAGAAATCCAGTGGCTTAGCAAATGAAGAGTTCCCAACAGGTGTCAGCTGAAAGGTGAATTGCGGGAGTACTTTCACAAGTAGGTCAGAGGATCAAGAGCGGCTACTGAAGCTAGTCAACTTAGCAAACACTTATCACATCAAACAACTGGACAACTCTCTGCGAGACCTTAGAGAAAATATTTTTACTTCAAGTGACAAGATTCTTGGCAGGGGGAAATCATGTGACAAAAGGAAACCATAAAATGATTGCTACTTGGGCTTGAGAGTGAAAAAGGATCTCTGGACCTTGAGGAGGAAGAATCTTATGTGCCACTTTCTGACTAGACCCTCAAGATGAGATTTACTGATCTGCCCCTTAAAAAATTCTGGATTTCTATGAAAGAGTAGCGGCCTGCAAATCACAATAAAGAAATGAACATTTTGGCTACAAGTTTTCAACTTTTTATGTAAGAAATTTTTTAGCTGTTTATCGAGATCAAGGAGAAAATCACCTCATGTCAGTTGAAAATGAAATCTGTGAATGGTTATTTCAAGTTTAACAAAAGAAAGCAAACAATTTTCATATGAAAGACATAAACTTCATTATTTAGTTTTAGTTTTAAAAAATAATTGTCTTGTATAAAGTCTTTTCATAAAAGGTCAAGTAATCAACACACATATATATATAATAATTTGAAACTTCTGGAACTATATTTGAGCCTCATCATGTCAATCAGTTAAAAAAAAGTTTTTTTTTCAAATTCTTATATAAATTCTGTCTTAGGCTATATTTTTATTAACATTACTTTTAGTAGCTTTGTTATTTAGCATTCTCAATAATTTCCATATTTTAAATACATTAATACAAATCAGCTTACAAGTGGTACTGGCCAATAGACAACAGATGAATGCAACAGAACTGAAAGTCTAGAAATAAACTCATATATCTATGGCAAGTGACTTTGGCAAGGGTGCCAAGTCCAATAACAAAAGAACAGACTTTTCTTTGCTGAGGTAAAGGGGAATAGGTACTCATTATTTAATGGAAATTATAGAGTGTCTGTCTGGGGTAATGAAAATCTTGGGAAATAGTGATTATGGTTGCACAACATTGTGAATATAATTAATGCCACTGAATTATAACCTTAAAATGGTTTAAATGGTTTTATTGTGGCCAAATATATTTTACCACAATAAAAAATTACCAAAAAAATTAACTTGAAGTATTTATTTAAATTAAGTCTATCAGGCCTATTTTTTTTAAAAAACTGAAGCCATTTATTTAACAGTAACTTAATACCTCTACCATATGAGTCTTTAAAACTCATGAAAATGTTCCAGCTGGCATGGCTCAGTGGTTTAGCGTCAATCTATCAAACAGAAGGTCACAGTTCAATTCCAGGTCAGGGCACATGCCCAGGTAGAGAGCTCAATCCCTAGTAGGGGGCATGCAGGAGGCAGCCAATCAATGATTCTCTCTCATCATTGATGTTTCTATCTCCCTCTCCTTTCCTCTCTGAAATATATGTGTGTGTGTGTGTGTCTGTGTGTGTATATATATACTAGAGGCCTGGTGCACAAAATTCGTGCACTCGGGGGGGGTCCCTCAGCCTGGCCTGTGCCCTCTCGCAGTCTGGAAGCCCTCGGGGGATGTGCAACTGAAGGCTTAGGCCTGCTCCCTGGCATTCGGACATTCTTAGCAATGCTGCAGAGGCAGGAGAGGCTCCCGCCACCACCGTTGTGTTCACCAGCTATGAGCCTGGCTTCTGGCTGAGCAGCGCTCCCCCTGTGGGAGCGCACTGACCACCAGGGGGCAGTTCCTGCATTGAGCGCCTGCCCCCTGGTGGTCAGTGCGCATCATAGCAACTGGTCATTCCAATGTTCTGTCGATTTGCATATTAGGGTTTTATTATATAGGCTTAGTGCAATGCTTTAAAAAAAAAATCATGAAAATGACCTTAGTTTCCAGAATGGTAAACTAAATTAATTACTTATTTTTCAAATAAGGTTAAAGTCTTTTTTGTTTGCTTTAAATAAATATAAATAAAACTACTCTTGCACATACCATATACACAGGCCATATTTTATTAGTACCTTGTATAGTAAAAATTTATGGTAAGACTCCTAGGCCTACTTGAATAAAATAAAAAATAAAGTGGGAAATTTAAGAAAAGGAAAATCTAATTTTTCTATCTGCATTACTAATTCACATCAGAGTTTACATTCTTTGTGGGCTGGATATCCACACAAAAGAATAGACTAATAAGATGGCCAAAATAATTAGATGCACAGAAAATACATCATCCTCTGTCAATAAAGCATTAGCAGTCATTACTGAAGCACTGTATTATAAGACCTAATTATTTTCAAGTGCTGCCCTGACAATCCTGAGCTTCACAGGGCCCCCAAAGCCTAATGAGAGTTCTCCCACTCTTTCCACATGTGCCCCTTCCAGCGGGAATGGCTCCTCGCCCAGCCCGTTCCACCATCAGCCAAACCAGTTGTACTCGATTCAATCCAAAACCTAACTAGTTTCAGTCCCCTGCCAGCTCTCAGAATTATTCAGACAAACTAATCACAAACTCCCACAGTGAAGGGATGGGAAGGTTACTTCGTCCTTTTGTTACTACAAAGCCTGTCTCCCACAGACCCTGTGGCTGGTTCACTCTATTCCCATGGGATGTGCAGCATCTTCCTCTCCCAGAAAATTGCTGTCAATCTCATCTCACCAGTGTCAGGTAGTACCGATTTCAAACTATTTAGGACAGAAGACCCATACTTCACCAATGGATTACAGGTGATAATAACAATTATTATATCTAAACTTTCTGTTTAAACTAATATCACAAAGTTTATAGATGTTATAACTTTTATGGAGGATTTCCCTGAGACCTAAGAATTATTTCATGGATCCTCCAGTGTAGAAAGATTGAGAAAGGCTGGTCTAGTCTCTTGTAGGCAGGGTTGGTGCAGACCAGATAGGTTGGTCCTGGTCCAGTATAGTTCTATAGCTGGTAAGCACAGCAAAAGATTCCTGATCACCACAGCCTCCTGACCACAGCAGTTTCCTAATTTTCAAACAGGAGTGTGGTTCTCGCAATGAAGATCTAGGAGCAGTTCAACAATTACACAGGAAGCCTTTTAATCATAAAAGAAACAATTACACACACACCCTTTGGTTTCTCAGTTCTCTGCAAAGGTTTTGGGAGTTGTTCCTTCAAGCTCAACCTACAGTCTCTTTCTTTAGATCTCCAAACAATTCTGTAAACCACGTGATACCTGTGCCAGACATTAATTTATTGCCCCTCATCTCCAAATTCACCGTGTGCCTGTTCTGTGAAAATGGATGTATGCCCTCAAAATATTCATTTCTTTGCCAGCTGGCACGATATTAAGCTTTGTCAAAAGAGGACATTGGAAAGACACTGCAGAGGAGAGAATTTTGCTTCTGGTTCCAATTTGCTCACTAGGCTGCAGCAGACAGGCTTCTTCAGGACCCACTCCTGCAACAAGGATGGCTTTTCCAGCAGCAGGCTCCTGCAGCACACCCAGCGTCCCCAACAGGAGGTAGCACAGAGACCGGACAGACATCTCCCCATGAACAGCTTTCCCTGGCACCCTAGAGGGTTGATAGCCAGCAAATTCACCACCCACAGCTACTTGCCTTGACCTTGCCCTTTTCCAACAAGGTCTAGACCTCAAATGGAGAGAGAAATCCACTATCTCAGCCCCACTCTATCTCAGTAACTACTCTTTATATCAGCTTTTCCTATATTCCTTAGAGCTATCTTTACTTCTTACTGGTAAACCCCTCATTGCTCCAATCCCGGTATAGTCAATAATTCTTCTTTTTAATGTATATTTTTCTTGATTTCAGAGAGGGAGAGAGAGAGAAACATCAATGATGAGAGGGAATCATTGATTGGCTGCCTCCTGCACGCCCCCCACTGGGAGATCGAGCTTGCAACCCAGGCATGTGCCCTGACCAGGAATCAAATCGTGATCTCATAGTTTGACGCTCAACCACTGATCCACGCTGGCCAGGCTAGTCAATAATCCTATATAATAAAAGGCTAGCCCTAACCAGTTTGGCTCTGTGGATAAAGCGTCGGCCTGCAGACTGAAGGGTCCCAGGTTCGATTCCGGTCAAGGACATGTACCTTGGTTGTGGGCATATCCCCAGTAGGGGGTGTGCAGGAGGCAGTTGATCAATGTTTCTCTCTCATCAATGTTTCTAACCCTCTATCCCTCTCCCTTCCTCTCTGTAAAAAAATCAATAAAATATATATATTTTTTAAAAGGCTAATATGCAAATTTCCCCTCAGGAGTTCGACTGACTGGGAGTTCGTCCGCTCGCTATGACGTGTGCTGACCACCAGGGGATGACATGGTACGAAGGAAGGCCCCAGCCAGCCCTGATCACCGGCCAGGCCTAGGAACCCTACCCATGCACGAATTTCATGCACTGGGCCTCTAGTCTATAATATAAAAGCCTAAGCAACAGTTCAACCAGTAGCTATGACACACACTGACCATCAGGGGACAGACACTCCGACCAGTAGGTTAGTTTGCTGCTGGGGTCCGGCCGATCAGGACTGGGCAAGATGGGCCGGACACGCCCTAGAGCCCTCCCGCGTTCCCTCCCCGGCCCCCATCGTGCACCAGAGGGGTCCCTCAGCCTGACCTGTGCCCTCTCACAATCCAGGACCCCTCAGGGGATGTCGGAGAGCCTCAGGCCAGGCCGAGGGACCCTACCGGTGCATAAATCTGTGCACCGGGCCTCTAGTTCTTTATACAAATCTTTTCCTGTTAAATTACAGTGTGGTTTCTATCTTCTGAAAGACCAGACTGATACATCCCAACAATTCTCTAAGCTCTTTGGTATCCTATGGTAAATAAGCCCTTTCTGCTTAAGGTATCTACAGTAGATTCTGTTCTTTAAAACTGAATCTTCACTATTTTCTTTTTCAATAAAAAAATGTTTGAGGGTTGAGGAATCACACAATATCCTCAGAGATTAGATAAATCTCTGACTCTTTTTTTTAAATTAGGAAATGAACCCTACCTGGTCTGGCTTGGTGGTTAGAACAGCAACCCGTGGACTGAAAGGTCACAAGTTCAATTCCAGTTGAGAGCACATAACTCAGTAGCAGGCTTGATCCTGGGTCCTGGTCAGGGAGCATGAGGGAGGCAACCAATTAATGTGTCTCTCTCACATCAATGTTTCTCTCTCCCTGTCTCTTCCCCTCCCTTCCACTCTCTCTAAAAATCAATGAAAAAAATATCCTCGGGTGAAGATTAACAAAAAATAAGTAAATAAAATAAAATAAAATTAGGAAGTGATACTAATCACGCATAGCCAGGATTAAGATGGCTACTGAGGATTATAGTCCTAGGTTAGTCTATTAAATACTTTAATTGTAATATGAATTCCATCTTAGACTATTATCATCCCTGCTATGCCTAGCTACTATTTAAAATTTAGTCTACAATAAGGTAACACTTCACACCCACTAAAGTGGCTATAATAAATAATAAACAATTAAGATAATAAATATTAGCAAGAATGTAAAGAAATGGGAAACCCCATACATTGCTGAAGGGGATGTAAAATGGCAGATAAAATGGAAGTAGTCTAGCAGTGCCTTAAAAGGTTAAACATAAAGTATCCAAATGACTCAGACAGTCCATTTCTAGGTACAACCCCAAAAAATGAAAACCTATATCCACACAAAAACTTATACACAAATGTTCACAGCAGCATTATTCATAGTAACCAAAAAGTGGAAACCCAAATGCCCATCAATGGATAAGTAAAATGTGATATAGCCACATAATGGAATATTATTCAGTAATCAAAAGAAACAAAGTACTAATATTTGCTACCTAGATTAAACTTGAAAATATTATGTTAAATGGGAAAAGCCAGCCACAAAAGACCACAACATTATATAATTCCATGTATATAAAATACCCAGAATAAGTAAACCTATAGAGACAGATTACTGGTTACCTGGGACTAGGGGAGATAGGGATTAGGGTGGGAGGAGAGGGTAAAGGGGTGTAGAGTTTCTTTTTGAGGTAATAAAAATGTTATAAAACTGACTGTGATAATGTTGCACAACTCTGTAAATATACTAAAAGCCACTGAATTGCATACTTTAAATGGGAAAATTGTATGGTGAGTTATATCTCAACAAAGCTCTTTAAAAAAGAAAACAAGCTTAGTCTCTGCAGGAACTTTCATAATTCAATCCTTTCTAAATTAGGATTAGGGACTTATGTCCTCTGTACCTCAATGCCTACTTCCCGTGACAAAATACTATGTACTTTTGCACAAAAGCAAAACTACCGACTCACCTGTGTCTTTGGGAAATGTATTCTGAGTTAATTATCCGACAGAAGTTTTTTAAAAATAATAATAATAAGCTGTCTTTCCCTGCTGATAGTGCTCTTGCGAACATGAGGAACATTCCTAAAACCCGCTGAACTTTCTGTAAGAAGTGTGGCAAGCATCAACCCCACAAAGCAACACCGTAGGAGAAGGGCAAGGATTCTCTGTATGCGCAGGGAAAGCGGCGTTGTGACAGGAAGCAGAGTGGCTATCGTGGGCAGACTAAGCCCATTTTTGAAAAAAGGCTAAAACTACAAAGAAGATTTTGCTGAGGCTTGAATGCATTGATCCCAACTGCAGATCTAAGAGAATGCTTTATACAAATAAATTCTCAACAATTCTGCTTAAGGTATCTAGAGTAGATTCTGTTCTTTACAACTGAATCTTCACTATTTTCTTTTTCAATAAAGAAATGTTTCAGTCAAGAGCTGCAAGCATTTTTAACTGGGAGGAGATAAGAAGAGAAAGGGTCAAGTGATCCAGCTCTAAGCTTAATATTTTGTTTTATTATATGACAACAGAATCTTGATATGTTCACTTTTAAAAAAAAGCTACATTAAAAATCTATGCTGTCACCTAAAAGTCCACAGCATATATTACCCTAAATTGGGGGAGGGGTCTGTATGAGGCTTTTATATATTTAACGATGACCTATACTAAAATTATATGGGAATTTGACTTTAGCAGAAAATCATACAGCAAAATCAACTTCCTCAAGCTAGCCCATGCATAAGGAAAAGCAAGCAATTGTGTCTACTCTAGCTCAAGAAAAGCACAAAATTTTAGATCTGAATTTTTGAGATTTTCCTCAACTAGAATTAGTTCCAGAGCCCAGGGAATCTAAAAACTGAAAACTTCAATTCTCACTAGCTTAAGACTGAAATGAAGTCCATGAGCTAAGTCAATAAGCGTGTACACACACCAGGCAGCAGAATTTCATACACATAAGCTGTCCTAATTTTCATTCCACAAATAATCCATAGAAGAAATTCTGACACACACCCCAAACCTAAAGTTGTATATTCTAGATATATAAATACTTCAAATATACATGGTTTTTAATGTATTTCAAGTTTAAACTGATTTTTTTAAAAAAATAGTGCAAAGAAACATACACTGTCCACACTCCAAAGTCCCATCTAAATCTTGTAAATTCAATCTGAGGAAATATGATTCCCTTCTGACTTGCCCTGACTAAACAACTTGGTCCAGTTCCCATTCAACCAGAACAACATCACTATTTTACTCTCATCTATTTACAAATAGGTCTTCCTACAAGATACCGTTAGACAAAGAGCTTCCACTGTTTAAAAACATTTAAGAAACATTTCTCTAATTAACCATGAGAACCTTTGCTATTAAACTCTATATTGTTCCTGCTGGAGTGGGAGCAGGCAACCAGGAAAAGACCACAGTTAAAGAATATCTGGGTAGCTGGTTCAGTCACAGGAAATGGGGAAATAGCTACAATGAATACAAATCATCTTTTGTTGACTTTCTCTAATTGTTTCACCATCTGAAATGAATAAATCACTCTTCGAGAACATACGGGAGCTAACTATTATTCCCCCACACCAGCTATATAAATGTGAGAAAAACTGCAACCCTGAGTATTTAATAAGAAACAACCCAAAGAATATGCCCATCATAACCTTGGCAGCATCATTAAAGAAAAAAGTGAGGAACTCTGAGGGAAGGAGGTCAAAATATCTGTTTTGCTATTAAAGAAAGGAAGAATAATCATCCCAGCAATAGGCAGATAGATTATTACCATTTACATTAAGAGAGAAATACTTACCGTGAACACGGTCTGTGTATATTAACCTACTCTAAATTACTATATTAAAGTAGACATTTTTTTTCATCTAGTTACCTGACTCATATAACATCCAATTATTAGTTTATGAATGTGTTAGCCCAACTGTAAACAGGCAAATTTATTTCACATATATTACTGTCATTAACTTGATCAAAAAATGTGGGTAAGAGTAAACCTGTAAAAAGATTATACTTTTTACCTTTCCTCATCATGCGTCCTCATTAGGAACACAAGTTTGGATGTTTCACACATTTCTCCACAAAAGACACTCTGGCACTTATAAAGGTCTCATTTGTTCTGCTATGTGATTCCTTAATTATACTAGAAGTTATAGGGTATTATGGTTGGGGCAGTTGAATCCCACTACACTTCAATTTACTTTATTTAGAATTACTCTTCCAGCAATTCAGATTGCAAATGACTACTTTTAGGCTTAAACAAATTCCAAAATTCCTAAATCTATATAGGTGATAGATGAAATTAAAAATTTTTACCTTGAAACAAACATATCTATTGCCTCTAACCTAACTCTGATCCATTAAAATGATTTAAGTTTTGTTTGTTTTAAGGAAAGTACCATAGCTAAAGTCAGGCCCCACTAATATCCCCAATAAGAATCAAAATACACAAGATATGAGGGACTCAGAAAGCTATAAGGCATATTAAAAAATAGCAAAATGACAGAATTTCCTCCTTATCAGTAATTATCTGAAATGTAAATAAATTAAACTCTCCAATCTAAAGGCAGAGATTAGCAAAATGGATTAAAAAAATAAAATATTTTAAAAGCCATGATGCAATAATATGCTCTCCACAACACTCACTTTAGGAACAAATACATTGAAACTGAAGGGATGGAAAAATATATTCCTTGCAAAAAGTAATCAAAAGAAAGCAGAGGTGGCTATACTAATATCAGACAAAATAGACTTTAGATCCAAAAAAATGTTTTAAGAGACAAAGGATATGTTAATAAAAGGTTCAAGAGAGCAAGAAAATGTAATAAGTATAAATGGCATGCACCTAGTAACAGACCATCAAAATACATGAAGCAAAAATTGACAGAATTAAAGGGAGAAATAGACAATTCTACAATACTACTTGGACGCTTCAGTACCCCATTCTCAATAACGGATGGAACAACCAGAAGGAAGATAAGAAACAGAAGACTTAAACAACACAATAAACCAAATAGACATACAGAGTACACGCTACCTAACAACAGAACACACATTCTTCTCAAGTGCAAATGGGACAGTCTAGGACACATTAAAGGTCAGGCCACAGATTAAGTCTCAATAGATTTTTTAAAAAATAGATATACAAAGTAAGATATACAAAGTACCTTCTCCAACCACAACAGGATAAATTAAGAAAGCAGTAAGAGAAGGAAAACTGGACAATTCACAAATTTGTGGAAATTAAATAACACACTCTTAAACAACCAATGGGGCAAAGTAGAAATCTCTAGAGAAATTAGAAATATTTAAGAGACAGATGAAAATAAAAAACACAACATACCAAAATTTACACGATGAGGAAAAGTAGTGCTCATCAGGAAATTTATAGCTATAAACAACTTTAAAAAGAAGGAAGCTCTCAAATAAACCTAACTTTACAACTTAAGGAACTAGAAAAAGGAGAACTAAACCCAAAGCCAGTAGAAGAAAGAAAATGTAAAAAAAAATTATGTCAGAGATAAATAAAATAGAGAATAGGAAAAAGCATTGAAACCAAAAATTGGTTCTCTGAAAACATCAACAAGATTGATAACGCATTAACTAAGAAAAGAGAGAAGACTCAAAAGCTCTTTAGGGTGCTCAATAATTTTTTAAGAGTGTAAGAGGGACCTGAGACTAAGAGTTTTAAAACTGATTTAAAGCAAACTGTATTACAAGATTCTATCAGATCCCTGCAAACCAAGAACAAATACATAAAATCATTAATTTGGAAAAAAAAAAAAAACTTTTTAGTGTTTGAGCTTTGACCTATGAACCAGGAGGTCACGGTTCGAGTCCCAGTCAGGACACAAGTCCAGGTTGCAGACTCAATCCCCAGTGTGGGGCATGCAGGAGGCAGCCCATCAGTGATTCTCTCTCATCACTGATGTTTCTATCTCTCTATCCCTCTCCCCTCCTCTCTGAAATCAATAAAAATATTTCTTAAAACTTTCCTAAGAATATTACATGAAAGCTAAAAAGGAACACTATACCAAATCAAAACTAACCTCACTCTCTGTAATATTAATAGCAAAAAAAAAAAAAAGACATAAACAATGTTTAGAGGAAAAGTGATTTGGGGTATGTTGGAAATACCATGCAATATATTGATCAGATAAACATAGTTTGATAGATAATATTTTTCACCGTAGCACATGACAGTCAAATAAACACAATCCCATACTCAAAACAGGTGATTAAAATAGCAGCCACCGCCACCACGAGGGAGACAATCCAAGGTTCTGTCAGAAGGACAAACAGGGATACTTGAGCAGCTCCACAGCAGCATCTCAAGACACCCCACTCAGGGTCCAGCTGCTCTATTTAAAACCAAATGACATGCTTCCACGGCAGGACAGTGAGACTAAGCTCTCAATGAGCCCCCAAAAAGCGAATGGGTCTTAGTGGAATTAATCTACACTAATAATGTTCCATCAGCCCAAAGTCCTTCTTCAGCTTACCCGCTCCCTTGAAAGGCTGAAGAAAAGCAGCAGCAGCAATAATATTTACTGAGCACTTGCTAGGTGCCAGGCTAAGCACTTCAGGTGGATTGGCTCTTTTCATGTTTAATATCATCTTAAGGGTGTCACCACTATTATCCCATTTTTGAAGCTGAGAAAATTGAAGCACAAAGAGGATAAATATCTTGCTTCTAAAGCAAAGCCAGGATTCAAACCCAGCCAGTCTGGCTCTGAGGCCCAACCCCTTAGTCACTACACTATAGGTTAAAGGCAGTGTAACTAACAGAAATGTATAAAGTGTAATAGTCAGTGCCCACTCTACCAATTGTCTACAGGAAGCTCCCGACTTGCAGAGAACCCTCTAACGGGTTCATTTATTACAACTGATGCTCAGCTTCCAAGCACTGAGAGACTTCAAGCAAGAAGAGCAGATTTTGGATGGTGAATACTGTAAAATATAATACTGTAACAGCGGTTCTCAACCTGTGGGTCGCGACCCCTTTGGCGGTCAAATGACCCTTTCACAGGGGTCGCCTAAGACCATCCTGCATATCAGATATTTACATTACGATTCATAACAGTAGCAACATTACAGTTATGAAGTAGCAACGAAAATAATTTTATGGTTGGGTCACAACATGAGGAACTGTATTTAAAGGGCCAGAAGGTTGAGAACCACTGCCAGTGTAAACTAATTTAGACCTCTATTCCCTCTGCTATTGGAGATGAAACCATTATACAGGATTCTAGTTAGACTATTCTAAAGAGAATAATGCCTTGACTCAAGGCAATAAAAATTTCTTCTTCAAAAGCTTAAACTATATTCATAGATTTAAATGCTTTGCAGAGTTGGCTAATTACAAGGGTAACTCTCAGTCTACCCCCTTCATTTCAGGGTTCAGAGTGAGACTGCAGTTCTATGTGTCGAAGCAATTCAAGGCAGGGTTCTAAAGTCATTTAAAAAATGAACTTAAAACTTCATTGTAGAGCTTAAGAAAAGTGGAATAGGAAACTAACAAATCATATCACAACTCTGCTTAAGGATGAGAAATAGGGAGTGGATAAGAAACTGGTAACTATCTCACAGTAATTACACAGGACATCCTTACAGATCTTCCAGAGTTTTAACTTTTGGCACACGTTTTAAAATATGTACCATTTAAAGCTCCTTAAATAAACGACTACTTTTTTGGTCTACTAAACTGAAAACATTCCACGATACAATTACAAAAATAACTTTCTGGTTTTCTAAGGGAAAAGGACAATTTAGGAAGAGGAATGCAGAAGTTAAAGAAAGTGATAACTCGATTTACATACAGATTACAACATGGACACAAAAGATAAGTTAAAATGAGTGATCAAGAGGACTGTTGAAGTCCTATCTAACTACAAATTGTCATGCAGTGCAAACAGTGCTGCAATTCTGAATACCTGAAGGAAAAAACATCCACCCAGAATTAAAATCGCCAAAGAAAATGTCCCTTAAGCGTTAAAACGTATTAGGTAATCAGCAGTGCTAAGACCTTCAGACACTTGAGCAAGCTACTAGTATCTGAAAAGGAAATAATGGGCTTGCAGTTACCAACATTCACATCGAGCAGACTAAGATGTATCAAAACTCCATTCTATAATGGGCAATGCCCAGGAAAGGAAACCAACGGATTCAAAGCTGCACTGGTACTAATAGGCTTAAAGGACGCGGGGAAGGGGTAAGAAGCAAGCCGCCTTGCGTAAGGATTGCAGGAGTCCTTGAACTGAATACTTGCAATTAAGAACCCGCAACTCAGGAAGGAAGACTGTGGGGGAAACTCTGCAGTGTCATCTAGGGCGATCTGATTGAGGTTCAGATCAAACACACAGGGCGACAAGTTGTAAACAGAGAACACACTTCAGGCCAAAACACCCATTGCGGGGAAGCGTACCTAGCCATCGCAGGTGCCACACCCCACCCACCTCACCTCGCAGCTCCGCACACCTCAGAGCAGAGGGCTGGGCTGGGTACCGGAGTGGATGGAGAAGCAGGGCGCGCACCCTCCCCCCGGCCCGCCGCCCCTCTGGGCTCTGCTCTGCGCCGCGGCGAGCGGAGAAAGGGCAGGGCACCGGGTC
>NW_005360124.1:1096814-1104769 GCF_000412655.1 Myotis brandtii | reverse complement strand
GCGGGTGCCGCGCGCGCTCCATCGGCCCCGGCAGCTGCCGCCCAACCGGACCAGAAGGGTTGCCAGGCCACTGTCCACAAATCACCTTCCTGGAGGCTCCCAACTAGAGCCCCCGCCTTTTCCCGGCGCTAATCCGGCGCCCACCCCGCTGCCATCCATCTCCCCACACCCCCTCCCTTAGGAGGCTTTTAGTCACACCAGACAAGCGGTTCTTACCTCTCCCCACGTGACACCGGGTCACATCAGTCCCTGAGGGCCATGGTGACGCTTAGCCCTTTGCTGACCTCAAGGAGAATCCATAATGAGAAGCTAGAAGACATGCAGTTTCCCCAGCTGGGCTCCCAGAACACCACGAAATTGCACCTGGTGGCCAAACCTCAGTCAATTGCATGCCTATTGCAGCAGCGAACAAAACAGCATGCTGACATGTTTTGGCTACTAGCATTTTGTATTGTGCCTACATATAGTCACGAAAATGGCAATGCTAAATTGGCTACGGAAAACAAAGACGGAATTTTTATCTGAGCCAAAGTAGTGTTCCAGACAGATTAAACACTGATACACCCCCTTCTGTTTTGACTATATTTTTAATAAATACACTTGTTTTTTCAAGAGCATGGGTCATGTCTGCTGCTGTTTATAGTGGCTGATAAGGAATGTAACGTGATTACAACCAGTTAGGGCAGCGATTTTCAATCCGAGTGCAGCAAGAATTTTTACAACATGCAATACCTGACTAGTCAGGACCACGGACCTCTTTTCCCTTCCATTGTCAAAAAAATAACAGCAGCCAACAAAACAACAGCTGTCGGTGTGAATGAGTCAAAATTATGCCTATTTTCATCAGATCGGCAAGAAATATGTAACATTTTTTGGTGTGCTGCAGAATATTAGTTTAGTTTATGTGTGCCATGAGATGAAAAAGGTTGAAAATCGCTGAGATAGGGAAATAAATTGAGAACTGTGAGGCCCTTGTTTTGTTTTCTTATCTTCATGTTTAAATGAGATTGAGCAGTTGTAAAAGAGGCTCAAAAAGTAGCCCTGGCCCCTGTTGCTTAGCCCTGGCCTGTAGTTAGAGCCTAGGTCCTCCCACAGAAGGGTCTCAGCTTTGATCCCTAGTTAAGGGCACAAACCTGGGTTGTAGGATTTGATGCCAGTTTGGAGGGGCGCCTGTGGGAGGCAACAGATCTATCTCTCCCTCTTTCCACCCCTCTTCCTCCACTCTCTCTAAAAAAAATCAATGGGAAAAAATATGCTCCGGTGAGGATTAGCACATAAAACAAAAAAACTAATCCAAGGTGAACCAGGCAAGTTTCTTGCAGCTTACCCTCGGCAGATGTCTTTACTGGATAAACAAGAGTCTACCGTTTTATAAATGCCATAGTTTCTCCCACCTTGAGCACCAAAAAGTAGGTTATGGTATTTTTAATAATTTTAAAACAAATGCCACCCCAGTGCACCCAGTCTGAGAACACCTAATTATCTAAGAATATTTAACATTTTACAGAAATTAAATATATATAATATTATGAAACTTTATTCAAACAGCATTTTCCTAAATGTATCAACCGGCAATATAGAAAGATATAAATATAAATGCGAATGCTTGTGTTTGTAGATTTTGAATTCCACGTTAGCAAAGCATCGTTAGTGTGGTTTGATGGCCAGAACACAGACCCCAGAGATGAACACACACAGCTAGGTAAAAAGCAGAGCCCATCCCTGTTGGTCACTCTTTTCCACTATTTTAAACAGCTTCCTCAACACACCTTATTATGATATATAAAACTAAACATAAATACTTGTGTGATGTAGATCTGGTGATGTAGATCTGAGTCTAACCTTATAATGATATTCACTTAACTAGGACTCCTTACAAAAATCCAGCCTTGTACGTATTCAATAAGCATTGTATTAGTTTAACTTAGGACTCACTTGTCAGGGAAGAGAAAGGTGAGCACTGGAGCCCAGCCAGCTATTTCTTTTTTTTTTTCTCTTGCTGATTTCCTTACTTCCATGACATTGTATTAGTTTAACTTAGGACTCACTTGTCAGGGAAGAGAAAGGTGAGCACTGGAGCCCAGCCAGCTATTTCTTTTTTTTTTTTCTCTTGCTGATTTCCTTACTTCCATGCCTTTAACAGAGTAACATGCAAAATCCAACAAACTGTATAACAAAACTCTATAGCTGTCAGGTTTAGAACTCAAAAGTCTACAGCCATTTCCATCTGGAACCATAAATGTTCGGAGCACAAGCTTGATCGCGAACTTTCTGAAACATGGCCAGTCGTCCGGAGTTGCAGGATTGTTGTAACTACTCAATACCATTCAACAATCGCCAATTTATTCCGCCCCTCCTCATGTGCCAGACGCACTACTCCTGGTATCTTCTGAGGAGTTAAACAAATGATAGCACTCAAGAAAATACCTAACAGCTGCCCTGTGTCAAACTAAAAGCTTTATGACAAATAGACCATGGAGCAGAAGTGCAGTAAGAACAATGTGAGCTGAACCTCTACGAATGTGGCAAGGCTGGGAAACGGAGGGACACAGCCCCAGCGTTTCACACAATGGAGTCATTCTGGGGGCAAAAGCTTTTACAGAGACAAATGGTTTCCAGCCGTCATGTGGTAGACTGTGAATGACGCATGATTCAGGGCCAGAAAAGTGGAGTTTAAAGAACCATATCTGTAAACCACTACACCCTCACTTTCTGTATTTGTGAAATGGGACTTAAATATTCCTGCCAAATCTAAAATTGTAACATTTGGAATATCCTTTGATCCACTTACAGGAATTCATCCCAAAGAAAGAACCAGGAAAATGCAGAGATTTACCTGTAAGGGTTTTTATCCCGGGCAGTATTATAAACTATCTTTAACGTTCAACAGAAGGCACTTGGTTAAACACATTATTGTACATTCATAATATAGATCACTAGGAAGCCATAACAAATGGCGGGGCAAAGCAGGTGTCCTTAACCAGGGGTCCAAGGGGTTTAATTCATGAACAGATGTGGATTTATCTTGAGGCTAATGAAGTGAGGAGCTAAACTTAGCCCCTTATTTAGGCAGGCTCCTGTGAGTACTAAATTGCTGAGCGTTAAAGAACTTTCCAGATGCTAAAGGGGAGCCAGATTGCAATCAGGAAGCTTTTCTACATAAGTATTTCTGGTAAATATATTACCTTACATGGCAAGGAGACTTTGCAGATTTGATTAAATTAAGCACCTTGGAAATAGGAACACTACTCTGGATTATTTGGGTTATTTTAAATTATCTGAAGCCAATCTAATCACATGAGACCTTAAAAACAGAGAGGCTGGCCTGGCCGGGTGGTTCAATTGGTTGGAGTGTTGTCCCATACCTATCCTCAGGTGCTATGATGAGAACCACTCAAATGGCATTACATTGTGTTCACAAGTTTCAAAACTCCCTTTTTTTAAAAAAAAGTTATATGTATATGGGTGAATAGATGTGTTTGTATAAAGAGCTAAAATATACACCATAAGTAAGAGTGACTGTCTTTAGATGGTGAATAAAGTGATGTTCATTTTCTTATTTTTGCTTTTGTCATTTCCTAAATTTTTATTAGAGACATCAGGGTCACTTTCATAATTAGAAGAGGAGCCATTTTATTATTATTCTTTTTTAATCCTCACCCAAGGATATGTTTGTATTGATTTTAGAGAGAAAAGGAGGGGAAAAAGGGAGAGGGACAGAGTGAGAAGAGAGGGAGAGAGAGAGAGAGAGAGAGAGAGAAACATTGATCAGTTGTCTTCTTAGGTGCCCAACTGGGAATCAAACCCAAAATCTTTTGGTGTATGGGACAACGCTCCAACCAACCAAGCCACCTAGCTAGGGCAGAGGACCCTTTTTAAAAGACAAAAACGTCCCCTCACTTGAGCCCAGCTCACATGATTGACTCATTTTCCAGTTTCCAGTAGCAAAGAGAAAGTTATCCAGTTGCTTCATGTAAGAGAACCAGCAGAAAGGAGGCCCACTGACCACACTGATCAAAATCTCAGAAGGGCAATTCCTCACCAGTGGGTCTGGTCGTCAACATGGTTAGTCAAGGAATTTGAATTTTCCGTCAGTATTTCCCAGCTTTATCAGTTGATAGGAAACTAACAAGAGTTTAAATCCACAGCAGCTTATACCCAAAATAATAATTTATTGACAATAAGGATTGCTTTTCTGGTGAACAAAGAGCTCTGGCTTACTACTTTCAAAAAGTTGATCCAGCAGCGGTGTGCTTTCTCCAAGCAACTGTTCTGTTTTGTATTTTTGTGGACATATGGAAGACAGGAAGTGAAGCAGCTCTGTTGCAGTCAGCTGAAGGACCTACTCGGGCTCCTGTGATCCTTCTCCACCCTTCCCTAGATGTCCCTTAAGTTGGGTCCTTAGAATTCCTAGGACAGTGATGGCGAACCTATGACACGCGTGTCAGAGGTGACACGCGAACTCGTTTTTTTGGTTGATTTTTCTTTGTTAAATGGCATTTAAATATATAAAATAAATATCAAAAATATAAGTCTTTGTTTTACTATGGTTGCAAATATCAAAAAACTTCTATATGTGACACAGCACCAGAGTTAAGTTAGGGTTTTTCAAAATGCTGACACGCCGAGCTCAAAAGGTTCGCCATCACTGCTTAGGACCTCAAAGAATATCATTAAACATCACTTCATCTATTGGTACCAAACAAATAAGCAACAGGTTGTTTATTGAGCATAGATCGGAAGCAAGGGGAATTCAAGGGATATTAAATCCAGGTCTGGGAAGTGTCCGATGACTTTTTCCAGTGCCACAACAACACAGACCCTCTCCAAGGAATGGGACTATACATTTTCCTGACAGACTCTCTCTGCCTTCAACAGCATAGTCAGGGGCAGACTGGTAGATCAGCTATCTGAAAACAAAACAAAAGCCCTGGTCTATAGCAATTGCCAACTTCCATGGTATAAAGACTCCCACATGACTGATTTCAAACTATCTATAGAATTTAACAACAGCTTGCAAAATTCCTGATTATTTAGCATCAGCTCTAAGCCTGTACTGCTGACTCCAGCACAACACTGCTGTGTGTGTGTGTGTGTGTGTGTGTGTGTGCGTGTGCGCACACAGAACATGATCTGCTATTTCTTTATTTGCTCACACATTTGGGTTACAATATAGCTTATTAGGCTGTCGCCTTCTCTGATGATGTTCCTATCTTATAATATATCTAGATCACCTTTATAAAAGTTAGGGTGTCCTGAAACTCTAGCAATCACATATCTACAAACCATTTCTGATAGTTTCTGTAAAAGGCAAAACTACTTGCCCTGTGGTTTTGTTCAGAGGGCAACCAAATTCCCACTCTTTATTGATAGCACTGATTCTGACAAATTGTAGTCATCTCTTTGGCCCGGTGATGATTTCATACCTTACAGGCTCTTTCCGTCCTTATGAATCATGCTATAGTTTACTCCTGGAAATGAGATGGACAATTTTTAATAAATGCATGTTTGGATGGCCATGGAAGAATTGGACCTGAACAAATAACTGGGTTAGTCTCTTTCTAGTGTTTATTATCCATATGTTCTACTTTGGTACTGAGGACCTGGATGACCAGTTCTGCCTTCCATGATAAAGTAGCTGCTTGGTTCTGTTTTTCATACAATTACGTAAGGTTACTGTCTTGTGCAGAATCACAACCACTGTAAAATATTTCTATTCATTTCCTCAGCGATGTGAGCTAGCATTAAAATAACTGCCTATCAAAATATCTATCACCCTAACCAGTTTGGCTCCATGGATAGAGCGTCGGCCTGCAGACTCAAGGGTCCCAGGTTCGATTCCGGCCAAGGGCATGTACCTTGGTTGAGGGCACATACCCAGTAGGGAGTGTGCAGGAAGCAGCTGATCGATGTTTCTCTCTCATCGATGTTTCTAACTCTCTATCCCTCTCCCTTCCTCTCTGTAAAAAAATCAATAAAATATATTTTTTTTAAAAATCTATCAAAATATACAACAGCAGGTACATCAAGTTATCTGAAATTCTCAGCCTAGGCGTCACTCATTTGAGGAAGTCATAATTCTCCAAAAGAACTTAGAGCTATGAAATATTTAACCTACATGGAAGATGCCTTAGCAGTAAGAGACAGAATTTTTAGATATTTATGAATTTAATTAAAAGGAAATGGGCCACAAAGAGAGATGATCACAAAGGGGTGGGAGGAAGGTTCAGAGCTTGAAGAATGCTGTGTGGGAGCTCTGGGCAGAGAGGCATAGTTTGCTTTGAAAGTGACGAGAAAGCCACAGTAATAAGCAGGTGAGGGAGAGGAAGATAGACTTTAATTCAATGACTTTTCTTTTTTTCTACTGCTGGCTTTGACTCCAGCACATACGTGATTCTAGAAAACAAAGCACAGCGTTCCACTGCAGCTGTAACTGAAAAGTGTGTGAGAACACTCTGAAGACATAGCAGCCCAGGACATAGCTCTTTCCTCTACGAATTAGCAGCAATCACAAGTATTAGTCAACAGATTAGGCCTGGAAGGGCGCCAGCGTGTAACGGGATCAGGTATCACTAACCATTACAGGAAGATGAAAGGAGCCAGTAGCTAAAAGAAGACTTTGAGCTGGGCATGCAGCCTGGAGCAACTGGAAAGCCAAATCCTAATATGTGCAAAATTGATCCTTCCAGTCACTCTTTGGGAGACTTTCTTGTTGCCAAGAAGGGTTTAATTCAATTAGCAAAGGGCTGTGGGGAGAAAAACCTTGTGTAACCTTGAGCCTGGATGGATATTCTTAGCTCTAAAGCAAAGTTATTTTGGGAGAATCATCATAATTCACTGCTTCAGCACCTAAGGCCATCCTGGATAAGCTCCCTGAAACTAAAAATAAAAATAAAAATAAATTTTTTATAAAAAGCTCTGTCCCACATCCTGTGTTTCTGCAGGTAACAGTCCATGAACTTTGTTACTGCTCCCTATACCCACCACTCCCCCGCTCCTCCTGCCTCTCTGCTTGATATCGTTATTTCACAGGCACAATCTAGTTTGTCTTCTATATCCCTCCATAAGCATCCCTCTTTCTGAAATGCCTGAGCATATCTCTCCCAAGGAATCTTAAGTTACACCCGCCATTATTTAATCAGTCACTGGGAGCGCATCCCCCACCAACACCCTACATGATCACTTGATACCCCTCACAGTGTGTCAGCATTGTGGGCAAGATCCTGGACATTTTTATTTTCCTTTTGAAGAAACTGAAGCTCAGAGAGGGCAAGTAACTTACTCGTGGTCACACAGATAAAAAGAACAGCAACCATAATAGCTATTATATATTAAGGATTTATCATATGCTGAAACTGTACTTAGCAATTTACATACATTTCTAAGACAATTTACATACATTTCTTAGGGCTCAGCTCTGGCTTTAGTGCTCTTTGCACTACATATAAACTATATAATTAATATGAAATGCTCTATAGTATAAGTCAACGTAAAATGCTGTGGAAGTGCATAGCAGCTTTATTCCTAAGTAGAGGCCCGGTGCACAAAAATTTGTGCACTCAGGCGGGGGGGGTCCCTTAGCCTGGCCTGTGCCCTCTCTCAGTCTGGGACCCCTCGGAGGATGACCACTTGCTGGCTTAGGCCTGCTCCCCGGGGGATTGGGCCTAAGATGGCAATCAGACATCCCTCTGGCAGCCCGGCAGCCCTCGGGGGATGTCCACTTGCCACTGGGGAGCAGACCTAAGCTGCAGTCGGACATCCTTAGCACTGCTGAGGAGGCAGGAGAGGCTCCCACCACCACCGCTGTACTGGCAGCCATCAGCCTGGCTTGTGCCTGAGCAGAGCTCCCCCCTGTGAGAGCTCACTGACCACCAGAGGGCAGCTCCTGCATTGAGCGTCTGCCCCCTGGTGGTCAGTGTGTGTCATAGTGACCAGTCATTCCCAGTCTTTCTGCT
>NW_005360124.1:1085620-1096389 GCF_000412655.1 Myotis brandtii | reverse complement strand
AACATTGTTGCTTCCGGAGCTCAGAGCTGGGCCGCGGCAGGCGGGGAACCTTGGCTTCCTCCATCACTGGAGCAAGCAAGCCTCCTGCTCGCTTCAGCTGCGTGGCTGCCGGCCGCCATCTTTGTTGGCAGTTTATTTGCATATCCTGCTGATTAGCCAATGGGAAGCGTAGCAGAGGTATGGTTAATTACCATGTTTGTCTATTATTAAATAGGATGATAGCCAGAAAACTGGAAACAATCCAAATGTCCATCAAAAGGTGAATGGTTAACTTGTGGTTTATCCATACATTGGAATATTACTTCAGCCACAAAAGGAACAAACTATTGATGCAGACAACATAGACAAATCTCAAAAATATTACCCTGCGCAAAAGAAGCCAGAGACAAGACAGTACATAGTGTTTGATTCCACTTACACAAAATTTTGGAAAACACAAATTTAATCAGTGATTGCCTAGGGCTGGGTAGCAGGGTGGGGAACAACTTTCTGACAAGAGCATCAGGGAACTTCAAAGGTGATAGAAATATTCTATATATAGGCAGTGGATACACAAGTATACATATTTGTAAAAAAAAAAAGAAACCATTGAGCTGTACACTAAAAATGGGTGCACTTCACTGTATGTAAATTATGTCTTGTTTAGCTGATTTTAAAAAATAAAGCAATGGTACAGGCGAGGGAATGAATAAGAGGAAGTGATTAGTTGCCCAAGGTGGCTAAGGAAGGTCAGACAAAGGAGGTAAAGGAATAGAAATCAGGTAAAGGGCTTTGAAGGGTGAATAGAAATCACCAAGGGTGGAGGAAGAAATGGAAATGGAAAATGGAATGATGGGCTTCCCAGACATAAACAAAGGACGAAGAAGTTGGGGCCCCTGGACGGAGAGCCTTGTGAAAGGACCTTGTAGTGATGAAGAGGAGTCATCTCTCAATGGAGTCAGTGGGAGAAACTCCAATTCAGTGTGTGTCCTTGGGTAAGTCAGGATATCTCTGTGGATCTCCGTTCTCTTTTCTGAAACTGAAGGTCTGGAAAATAAACAAACTGAGGGGCTGGCAAAACAACCTCTAAAGTAGTAAATGCCAAGCAAGTGTGTTAAGTAACATTAAGTAACGGCCTATGGGCAAGCTGACAGTCATCGGGTTGCCCCTGCGTGGCCACTCTAGTATGTGGAGGTAATGAACCTCTCAACCCTTGGGGCAGCTGGAGCCCTGCATGTGCCACTTCCACCCACAAACCTCCCTATCCATTTTTCTTGGCATACAGGATATATACACCAATTTTTTAGCATAATGAGTTAATTCCCTAAAACCTCCAAAGATGACCAATGGTATTTTTTCTTTAGTGTCATTATTGGAATAATGTTACTCTGTCTGAAGGGATGCCATCAATTGGATCTATTTTTAAGTTCACTTGTTTATATTGTAATCTTACATTCAATTTTATATTATGATTATGTAAAAACATTTACATGGTTCCAGAATCAAATATATGAACAAAATATATTTGAAAAAGTCTAACTTCTGTCTCCATTCTTTGGGAAACCTGTTATTTTTTAATGTAATGCTTTGTCCTTCCATTTTATAGGTAACTTTAAATCAATTAAGTAATTTTAGATGACAGAAATCATTTTGCTTGAGAATCAGAGAAATGTTATTAAGTTTTACCCTCACCTAGGACTTCATAGTTTAGAGAAGTCTTGTTTCATGACTGCATTATGCCAGGGGCTTCCAGAGGGAATTGTACCATGAAGTCTCTTTATGGACCTATTCTCAAGTGGGATGTGATTCTCCTCCCCTGGGAATTACAAAGACTCAGGCAATTTGTACTTTTTGCATCCAAGCCATCACCTAGAGGTATGTATGCATGCCAGGATATCAGAGTGAGCCTTCTGCAAAATGGAGGACGCGCTGAAGGTTATCTAACACTTGTTTCCAACTGCTATTTGGCTCAGGCTCCTCCATTCTTTCTTGGTTCCACTCCAATAGCTAAATTAAATGAATATGAATTTGTTATTCACTTGCACAATGCAGCACATATGATTTGGAACGTGGTTGCTAGGTGCTGGGGGTGGGGAAGGAGGATACAACAAAAGACAAGACCCAGTGTCTGGCTCCAGAAGCTGGCAGTCAAGTGGATTTTTCAAAAGCTATGTCAACAAACTCCCAGCATTTTTGTTCATTGAAAACAGTCCTACTTTGCATAGAATTTATATTTTCTAGGAAGCTTCAGCAAATGTAAGACTTCGAACCAGAGTTTGCAAATAAATGAGAATGGTTCTGCTTCTTTGTCTTCAGATTAATGGCTGAAAGACGGCCTTCTGACTTTAGGATCATACCGATGGTTCTGTAAAACCATACCCACGGTTCTTCAACATTCCTGTGCAGGGTAATAGCAAGAAGGTAATATACGACGGCTCCCTCCAACACATGGTGTTCCCACTGTGAACAGAGCTCAGGGGAAAAACAGGCTAAACGCGCTGTCAGAAAGACTTACGTAATATTTCCCCAGAGCAGCAGCTGTTTTCTCTCTGAGGTTTTAAACTAGAATCTCCAGAGAACCTTCTCTAAACAAAGCTGGTCGAAACAGTTTCATGAAGGATCTATTAAAAAAAAAAAACACCTCACAAAATAATTTTTATTTCATATCTTATTTCTAAAGCCGCATAATTAGGAAAGAAACTAAAAAATAAGCAAAATGATTTTTTCAATGTTGTCAGCCCTTTAGAAAGCTAAGGATGCAAAGGTCGTCATTGTAAAATTTGGGGTCTGTGGATAGCAAGATATTATTTTGGTGTTTTTAAAGGAGGTCATTGCAAATTACAATTGAATTTATAAATCCAAATTGCATATCTTATAAACATCCACTTTCTAGCTGCTACAAGCATACCAGAAAGAGATGATAATACTAATGCTATTACAATACTGACCATCACCTGGCTGAGCTAGTTATTTGTCAGCTTTCTCCACTGTACATTCATAGTCTTTTCCTCCTTTTCCATACTGTCCTATTCGGAAGGAAGTCACTACACACAGCCCACACTTAAAGAGTGAGGAGTCAGGCTCTCCTCCTTTAGGATGGAGTATCTGCATAAATTATTTGGAATTTTCATCACAACCACCAAAACAAAAGCACAGTTATGAGAGTATTTCATCAGAGCATACGGATTATTCTAGCTGATCCGTAAAATTCCCACTTCAACCATGAAAAACCTGGCGCCCACATCTGTCATCAATTTGCTTTACTGTGCAAGTCCAATACACAGGCATGGCAGTATCAGAATTCCCATTCCCCCAAAGGACACAATTTCATCATCTAGAGTGCAGTACTCTGTGCAGTTTCTTTTGCCTTTTATCTAACAGACTCCATTCATGTCCAAAGTTATTTAGATCAACAACTGCCCTCCCACCCCCACTCCCTTCAGTAAGGTTGTTTCACACATTTGTAATACAGTTAGATTCTCTTATCAGAGTCTGCATTTTTTCCTGGTAGCCCCTGACCTCCTAAATTTGCATATATTACTATTCACTCTTCATGTTATAGATTCTCTAGGTTGTTTATATATATATATAGTGATTTTGATTTCAGAGAGGAAGGGAGAGAAAAAGAGAGGGAGAGATAGAAACATGATGAGAGAGAATCATTGATCGGCTGCCTCATGCACATCTCCCACCGGGGATTGAGCCCGAAACCTGGGCATGTGCCCTTGGCTGGAATCAAACCTGGGACCCTTCAGTCCACAGGCTGACACTCTATCCACTGAGCCAAACCAGCTAGGGCAGATCTCTAGGTTTTGACAATGCATGATATTTTGTATTTACCATCACAGTATCATAAGAATAGTTTCACTATTCTAAAAATCCCCTGTGCTCTACCTACTCTTACCCCTCCACAACCTCCTGGAAACAACTGACCTTTCTACTGCTATCTCTATAATGTTGCCTTTTCCAGAATGTTATACAATTGAAATCATACAATATATAGCCTTTTTAGTTTGGTTTCTTTCACTTACTAATATGCGTGTCTTATTATGCCTCAATAGCTTATTTCCTTTTATTGCTGAACTAGAGGCCTGGTGCACAAAATTTCTGCATGGGTAGGGTTTCTAGGCCTGGCTGGAGATCAGGGCTGATCAGGGCCTTCCAGCTGCTAACCCGGGCCTCATTCCACGCCACCCCCTGGTGGTCAGCGCACATCATAGCAAGCAGTCAGACTCGCTGTCAGTCAAACTCCTGAGGGGGCAATTTGCATATTAGCCTTTTATTATATAGGATAATATTCCATTGTATGTATGTAGTATAGCTATTTTTGTGCAACTTAAATGGGTAAATACCTCGTAGTAAGATTGTTGGGTTGTATGGTAAGACTTTGTTTAGTTTGAGGATCTCATTTTTATGGATACTCTTATTCTAGAAAACAAAAGTATGTCACTGATAGCCTTACTTTTTTAGGTAAGAGAATCTAGTCATTATGTTTTAGCATCTCATTGTCTTCTCTATGTTTTTTTTATTCTCCATGTCATTTTAGTACATTAGCAATAAAATCTTATCCATTTAGAAGACCAATTTGAAATAATAAAAACTCTGAACTGGATAATTTTTAAAGTTTTATATCTTTCATATATTTAGAATTAGGAAATAAATGACCAGGTTTGCACTAATAAAGTCTTCTTTGACTTACAAGGAATTACTGTTATCTAACAGATAATAATTATTAAAAGTAGGACAATAGCCCTAGCCAGTTTTCTCAGTGGTTAGAACGTCAGCCTGTGGACTGAAAGGTCACGGGTTCAATTCTAGTCAAGTGCACATATCTCAGTTGGATGCTTATTCCCCGGCCCTGCTTGGGCACTTGCGGGAGGCAATCAATGTGTCTCTCTCACATTGATGTTTCTCTCTGCCTCTCCCCCTCCCTTCCACTTTCTCTAAAAAGCAATGGAACAAAATATTCTCAAGTGAGGATTAACAACAACAACAGTTGTAGGATAATATATGTATCTGGATTTGAACACTGTATGAAAACAGTTTGTTTATTAATATATGCCTAACATTCTTTGTAATTTTATTAGAATCACAAACTTGCCTCTTCTTTCCCCACCCTCGCTAATGGGGTAACCTATGTGCCTACAGTCTGCTCCCATATTCCCCTTTTGCATAACTAATGTTATATACCTCCTCCTAATCTCCTTGAAGGCAGGGACTATGCTCTTTTCAATCCTAATTCTTATGTCTGGCATATATTAACCACTCAATAACGAATAAGTTCATTATGAGGATGGATGAATAATCTTGAAGCTAGAAAGAACTCTAGGAAGGAATTAGAGCATCGTGCAGTTAAATAACCATCATCCCAGACCTTATGTGGACTAACACATATTCTAAATCAGTAGAGTCTGAAAAAAAAACATAAACACTAGTCTGTTGAAGAATTTGTGACTCCACACTCATTTTAAATGTGACTTCCACCCAGTATTTGTCTGTTATGAATTCAGCAAAATACAAACACATCCTGTACAATTTATCCCCAATCACAAGAAGGCCAGCTCTTTATCTCTGATAACTGGCTGACTGAATGTCAGATGCCTGGGGTAACAGGATTCCACAGAAACCAAGCAAGCCAAAAAATGGGAAAATGGACGAATTTTCGAAAAGCCAGAGAAATGTGAGATTAGTGACGAGAGAGAGGTGGGAGATCCTTAAAGGCTTTGCAGCCAGGACAAGGGAAAACCACAGTAGAGCAGAGAAGGTGAGGCTGGAGAGCAGATGGAGACAAGCGTTCATCTCAGCTAAGGTGAACCACAGTGGAGGCTCAACCATCTGAAGGGTAGATCGTTTGGTAACCTGCAGCAGATTCAGGAGTTGACTTTAACGTGAAAGGAAGGGAGAGACAAATAATTGTATTTCAAGATTTCTCATGTTTTAATGTGCACACAAATCACCTGGGGATCTTGTTAAACTGCTGATTCCTCATTCTGAATCAGGAGATATGGGGCGGGGCAAAGAGTCTGCATTTCTAACAAGCAATCAGGCCATCTATGTCGCTGGTCCACTGGCTATACCTTGACTAGCAAGGCTGTGCTTGACTGAATTTCAACTGGAATTCTTAAGAAATCTCTACAT
This sequence comes from Myotis brandtii, assembly GCF_000412655.1. Lineage (NCBI taxonomy): Eukaryota > Metazoa > Chordata > Mammalia > Chiroptera > Vespertilionidae > Myotis > Myotis brandtii. Next base: position 1,090,272 of record NW_005360124.1, on the reverse strand, counting down.
TTAGCTGAGTTTATCTGGAAGTGTTTAGATTAAATTTTCTGATATCAGACAGAAACAGGGACTTGAGATAAAAACTAAGTTCAGTTTTAGGGAAATAAAAGTTACATTTTTATATACCTGATTGTATTGTTTGAGAATCCAGGCTTACCACCACTATTATCCTTCAGTGTCCAGGTCAAATTCACCATCCTCCCTGAAGTCTTTCCACATATTTCCCTGGTAGGGATTAACTATTCTTGATGATCTATCTCTCAGGTATTATGCACTGAATGATGTGTTCCCACAAAATAAATATGGTAGTCTAATACCCATAGTGATGCTATTTGGAGGTGGGGGCCTCGGGGAGATAATTAGGCTATGAGGGTGGAGCCCTCATGAATAGAATTAGTGCCCTTAGGGAAGAGGCCAGAGAGTTAGCTTGCCTCTTTTTCAGTGTGTGAGGATACAATAAGAAGTCAGCTATCACCCTGGTCAGTTTGGCTCAGTGGGTAGAGCGTCCGCCTGCGAACTGAAGGGTCCCAGGTTCGGTTCCTATCAAGGGCACATGCCCGGGTTGTGGGCTCGATCCCCAGTAGGAGGTGTGCAGGAAGCAGCTGATCAATGGTTCTCTCTCATCATTGATGTTTCTATCTTCCTCTCTGAAATCAATAAATGTATATTTAAAAAAAAGAAGAAGAAGTCAGCTCTCTGAAACCCAGAAGACAGCCCTCACAGATTCTGTCCATGCCTTCACCCTGATCTGGGACTTCCAACCTCCAGAACTATGAGAAATAAATTTCTGTGGTTGATAAGACATGCGGTTTATGGTATTTTGTTACAGCAGCCTGTGCTGACTGAGGCATCGTGTTATTTTTTAGTATATATTCCATGCATTTCATACATTACTATTATTTATGATAAAGGCAGAGGCATGGTTATTTTTTCTCTTTTTTCTAAGCACAGCAACTCATAGAAAAATACTTGGTGATTGCTCCTTGAATTGAAAATGTGGGTTTAAAATAGATTAGTGGTAGAATTGGAATAGTATCTCAAAAGTTGAATATATAAAAATTGAGTACTTAATCCAAAAGCATTTGGGGGAAAAAACAAAAATTAAAATAGTGACTCTTGGCTGGAAACCTCTCTAAAACAGCAGAAGAAAATGTTCTCACACTTTGGGGGACAAAGATGATTCAGCTGAAACAAGTCCAGAGTTCCTTAGATAATTAAATATTTAACCTTTAAGACAGCTAAGAGACTTTGTTTTTAGTAAATCTAAAATTATTTTGTAAAGATTATAAAACTAATAATATCTACAACATGCAAACTTTTAAAAATATTATCAAAGTTTATTTATACCTCTCAGAAAGTTGCCAAGCTTCAGTATTCATTTGGTAATGGTACTTAAAAAAAAAATAGGTACAGTAGGAAGGGTTTATACATGGAAGTTAGGTTCTAATATAAAAAAAAGAAAATTGAGTTTAGTTAAAAGTCCTCTCTAAGCCCAGGTGATGTGGTTCAGTGATTGAGCATCCACCTAAGTCACAGTTTGATTATGGTCAGGGCACCATAATCCCCAGTAGAGGGTGTGCAGGAGGCAGCCAATGGATGATTCTCTCTCATCATTGACTTTTCTATCTCTCTCTCCCTCTCCCTTCCTTTATCTGAAATCAATAAAAGACATATTTAAAAAAAAAAAGTTCTCTAAAACACTGCCCAGCCAGTGTGGCTCAATTGTTGATTGTCCAGCCATGAACCAAGAGGTCACTGGTTTGATTCCCAGTCAGGGCACATGTCCGGATTTCATGCTTGACCCCCAGTAGGTGGCCTGCAGGAGGTAGTCTCTAAAAATCAATAAAAACATATTTTAAAAATAAATAAATAAATAAAATGCTTTAATATGCTAATTAAATATTTTATATATTCAGTACTCCTTCCTTATCACTAGGGGATATGTTCCAAGATCCCCAGTGGATGCCTGAAACAGTGGATAGTACAGAATCCTACATATATTGTTTTTTCCTATACATAGATACCTATGAAAAAGTCTAATTTATAGCCAAGATCGGTTTGGCTCAGTGGATAGAGCGTCGGCCTGCGGACTGAGGGGTCTCAGGTCCGATTCCGGTCAAAGGCATGTGCCTTGGTTGCGGGCACATCCCCAGTGGGAGGTGTGCAGGAGGCGGCTGGTCAATGTTTCCCTCTCATCGATGTTTCTAACTCTCTATCCCTCTCCCTTCCTCTCTGTAAAAAATCAATAAAAATATATATTAAAAAAAAGAAAAAGTCTAATTTATAAATTAGGCACAGTAAGAGATTAACAATAGCGAATAATAAAATAGAACAATTATAACAATATACTGTAAAAAATGTTATGTGGATATGGCATCATTCAATAAAATAAGGGTTACTCGAACGCAAGCACTGTGATACCGTGACAGTCAATCTGATAACTGGGACCACCAAACCAAAAGGGTTTCATTCACAGAGAGAAATGTTCACTGTGCATTACCTGCTTACAAGCAAATCTATGATGGGAAAAAAAGAAACAAACCAAGCAAACCGCCATGAACACATTTCTGAAAAGAGTGACAGCTCCTCAAGAAGAGCCTCAGGCAGGTTCTTTTTTTTTTTTTTCAAATAGATTTTTACTGATTTCAGAGAGGAAGGGAGAGGGAGAGAGAGAGTCATACACCAGCTGCCTTCTGCACGCCCTCTACTGGGGATTGAGCCCGCAACCCGGGCATGTGCCCTTGACCAGAACCAAACCCAGGACCTTTGGGTCCGCAGGCCGACGCTCTATCCACTGGGCCTAACTGGCTAGGGCCTCAGTCAGGTCCTTTAGGGGGTGTTCCAGAAGAAGACATTGTGTTATGGAGGTAACAGCTACATGTGTTTTATTGGCCCTGAAGACGTGACCTGGTGTAGGCCTAGGCTCATGTGTGTGTATCTTAGTTTTTAACACACAAGTTTAAAAAAAGTAAAAAAATAAATAGGAGAAAGGTCTTAGGATAAGGTTATAAAGAAAGGAAATATTTTTGTACAGCTGTATAATGTGTTTGTCTTTTAAGCTGTTATTACAGAAGTCAAAAGTGTTTTAAAATTTAAAAATGTATACAGTAATAAGGTAATTACCGTAAACTAAGGTTAATTTATTACTGAATAAAGAAAATATCTTTATAAATTTGGTGTAGCCTAAGGGTACAGTATTTATAAAATCTATAGTAGGGTACACACCCTAGGCCTTCACATTCACTCACCATTCACACTGCCTCCCCCAGAACAGCTTCTAGACCTGCAAGCTCCATTCCTGCTATGTGCCCTATACAAATGTGTCCTTTTTTAAATCCTTTTATACCATATCTTTATTGTCTTTTCTATGTTTAAATATGTTTAGATACATAAATATTACCATGTGTAACAGTTGCCTATGGTATTGATACAGTAACATGCTGTACATGTTTGTAGCTCAGGAGCAATAAGCTATCCCATGTAGCCTGGGTGTGTAGTAGGCTATACCATCTAGGTTTGTGTAAGTGCACTCTACGATATTTGCACAACAAAGGAAATTGCCTAACGACTCATTTCTCAGAAGTATCCTGTCTGTCCTTAAGTGACACATGACAGTATCTATGAATAGCTAGCGGATCCTGCCAATCAGCTCAGACAACCACTCATAATTACAGCTATCTGGGAGGCGATTTTCTAGGTTTGAAAGTTGTTCGGGTTAGAATTTAGGCGAGCGTCTCTCTTTGTACGATTTGTGTCTGGAAGAGTGAGTTTGCTTCCACTGTTGGTGAACTACACAACCAGGGCAGACAAGGTTTCCTGTCTTCAGTAACAGGGACTGCTGCCACCTGGAGGACGAATGCCCGAGTGAAAATCCGTTCACTGGACGCTCAGAACATCTGTGGAGATGCATTTTCTCTTGTTTTAGAACCTCAACTGCTCGTGAAAAGGCACACAGACGCAAATCTTTTTCCTCCCTAAACTCTGTCCAAGTAACCTGAAGCTGGAACTATTCTCTGTTTCTTTCCCTCAAAAGAAATAAACACATCTCATAAAAGTTCATAAATGAGCCAAGTCAAGCTGTGAGGAAAAGCTTTGAGTGCTAGTAACAAGGTGTTGCTGAGGGCCTTTGAAATCTTTGCACTAAGATCTGTCTCTCCACAAAGTAATTGCGAAGAATTAGCACATTTACTATGTTGACTCTTCCAATGGATGAAGTATGTCTCTCAATTTGTTTAGATCTTTGATGTCTTTCATAAGCATTATATAGTTTTCAGTGTATTTACACCTAAGCATTACTCTCTTTTTTAGAGGAATTTTAAATGGCATTGCGTTTTAAATTTTGGTGTCTATGTTTACTGCTAGTGTATAAAAATACAATTGACTTTTGTATGTTTGTCTTGTATTCTTGTATCCTATGATCTTGCTGAACACAATTAACACAATTATTAGTTCTAGGAGCATTTTTGTATATCTTTTACAATTTTCTATATAAACAAACATCTCATCTGCAAATAAAGATGGTTTTATTTTTTGCCTTTGCAAAAACTGTATGCCTTTTATGTCTCCTTCCCACCCCCATGTGTGTGTGTGTGTGTGTGTGTCTGTGTGTGTCTTATTGCACTGGCTAAAAATTCCAGCACCATGTTGAATAAGAATAAGGA
>NW_005360124.1:1067552-1085573 GCF_000412655.1 Myotis brandtii | reverse complement strand
GGGGGGGGGGGGGGAGTATTCTTTTTTATGTCTGCAGGGTCTGTAGTGATATCCTCTGCTTCATTTCTAATATAGGAAATTTATAAATTTTATTGATCTTTTCAAAGTACCAGCTCTTTATTTCCTTTATTTTCTTGTTTGTTTTCTGTTTTTTAATTTCACTGATTTCTGGTTATCTTTATTTTTTCCTTATGCTTTCTTTGATTTCTTTTGCTCTACTTCTATGTTGTTGGGGCTTAGATGATTGATTTGAGACTTCTGTCCTAATGTATGCATTTGCTATATATTTCACTCTTAGCACTGTTTTAGCTATGTCCACAAATTTGGATATTAACATTTTCACTCAGTTCACAGCATTTTCAAATTTAGTTTCTAAGTGTTTGGATATTTTTTTCTGTTATCTTTCTGCTATTCATTTCTAGTTTTATTCCATTCTGGTCAAGGAATGCACTCTGTATGATTCCAAATATTTTAAAATTGTTTATGTTAGTTTATGGCCCAGGATATAGTCTATCTTGATATATGTTCTATGGATAATTGAAAATAATATGTATTCTGTTTGGTGGAGTATTCTATAAATGTCTTTAGATCCTGATGAGTATTCTATAAATATATTTAGATCCTGATGTGTTGGCATGGATTTCTTTAGGTGTATCCTGTTTGAAATTCACTCAGATTCTTGAATCTGTAGATTTATGTGCCTTATCAAATTTGGGAAGTTTTTTTTTTTGAATACTTTTTCGAGCCCAACCTTCCTCTCCTTCCAAGACTCCAATGGCACGAAAGTTAGATTTTTATTTATAGTCCCACAAGTCCCTGACCAACACAACAGAGTGGTAATATACTAGTAGTTCTTGAATTCTAAATAGAGGCCTAAGGTGACTAGAATACATTTATGTGCCTTATCAAATTTGGGAAGTTTTTTTTTTTGAATACTTTTTCGAGCCCAACCTTCCTCTCCTTCCAAGACTCCAATGGCACGAAAGTTAGATTTTTATTTATAGTCCCACAAGTCCCTGACCAACACAACAGAGTGGTAATATACTAGTAGTTCTTGAATTCTAAATAGAGGCCTAAGGTGACTAGAATACCACTAGTTCCACAGATATGATGCTTGAGAAAAATATTGTCTTTTCTTTTGGAAGCTTGTGGCAGAAAATCTACCAGAGGGGAAGGATACCCAGGTACCTTTCTAAGTGGGAATCAACCTAACCCATTTTAACAAATGGTAAGACATAAGCCAATGACTCTGTATTTCATTGGTCGTTAAATACGGATTTCGTGAACAAAAGCTGAAACTAATGAATAAACTGAGGAATGGTGTATTGATTTCATTAATGTGTGCTATCCTTATCTTTGATCATTATATAAGAGTTAATTCTATAATATGCACAATCATATTTTTCTTTATTTGTTTCTTAATTATTGAAATGTTTCAAAAACAGAGAATTATTTTTGAGCACCTAATTTATCACATATACTAAAATTTACGATGCATGCTAAAAAGAGAAACTGTTAGATAAATTACTGAAAATAAAATATTGATTTTACCATGGAATGGTTTCAATGTTCTTAGACATGTACATTTGTCTCAGTCTTGTGTATTGCTCTTTCAAAGATAAAAGGATTGAAGAGAGGAGAGTTCATTTATAGAGTAAGGTGAGTGTATAACTTCTGTTGACTAAGAATACAAATTGTCCTGAACTGAAGCAACTCTCATTCAAGTCACATATTTTCTGTCTAGTCTCCCTATCTTTGGATGGCATATACATTTCTAAGAAATAGACAGGAAGAATGCTGTATTTGCATACAAATATTGGTATTTTTTCCAAATTTAGCTATCCAATGCAAGAAAGCTATCTCAGGAGCTGACAAAACATATTTGAATAATGGAAATTTGGGTTATAAAAGATCATATATCTATCTGATGCTTACATTGCAATCCATAAATAATTGCCATTGACTTTTTAAAAATTAACATTTTAATACAAATATTTCAATGAAACATTGAGACTCATTTAGCTTTTATATATTAACTAGAGGCCTGGTGCACGAAATTTGTGCACGGAAGAGGGGTGTCCCTCAGCCTGGCCTGCACCCTCTCTAATCTGGGACCCCTTGGGGGATGTCCAACTGCCAGTTTAGGCCTGATCCTCCCACTGGCTCCTAACCACTTGCCTGCCTGCCTGCCTGCCTGATCGCCCCCTAACTGTACCCCTACCGGCCTTATTGACACCTAACTGCTCCCCTGCTGGCCCAATCGCCCCCCAACTGCCCTCCCCTGCCAGCCATCTTGTGGCAGCGTGAGGGCGGCCATCTTGTGATGATGTCGTGCAAGGGCGTGATGCCACCTAGGCTTTTATTATATAGGATACATCTCAATGCAGCTACTGATTCCTGTCTCCCAGTGTTTTCCCACTGGTGTTGTGGCAGGATAGTAAGAAGCTAAGAAAATCCCTGGCAAATGGAATAGGAAAACTGAGACAAGAAAATTCAACAAGACCAAACAATTTAAACAATTTGCAGCCAGCTAGTGAATTGTAAGACCTTATCTTCCCTAACCAAGGACACTTGAGAGCAAATGGTTTTTACCTCCCCTCCCTAATGAGAGAATGCATAGTTTAAATCACCCTGGTTGGGGAAAATAGAGAACATAGACCAAATTAATGCCGTTTGTACCAAGTAAACCCAAGGACAGATGAAGTCAGGAGAACAAATAACAAAAATCCCATTAAAGCCAGACCGACCCAAGGTGAAAAGTAAAACGGTAAAGTAAAGCCAACCAAAGAATAACCCCAAACTCCCCTATTTGTTCATTTTGATGCATCAGCATATTTAAAAAATGTACCTGGGAAGCTGATGACTATTCTGCTGAAACTCTCCCTTAAGATTCTCACCCACAGGAAAAAAAATATATATTAAAGACCCTCAAGAAAATGTCCCAGTGTGGGCTCACTTTTAGTTTCTCCTAAACTCTAAGGGATCAGAGGGCATGGACAGCTCGTCGTGAGTGTACCCCCTGGTTCTGTCTCCAATGCCCCCCTTTTCTCTGACTTCCCAGTGAGCTACCAACAGCCCTGTCTTGGCTCACTTCTTTCCTATAGCTTTTCTAGAGAACAAAGCAGAGCACCACCTAAGCTCTCCCCTGTTGTTCTCCTCCCCTAAGACCTTCCTTGGTTTCTCTGTCTAGAGCTTTAATAAACATACTCTCAAAATCACCTGGACTTGTGTTGTGAAATCCTTCCTACATGAAGTCAAGAACCCACACACTACAGGCCGGCCTGAGGCAGACCCACTCCAAGCCTGTCACTGTCCCGTAACAGTGTCAGGGGCTGGCCCCCACATCAGACCCGGAAGAGGAAGTTGTGCATCAACTTAAGGAAAGTGTCATATTCTTGTTCTTAATGCAAATGTCTCTATTTCATGGATTTTATATGGGTGATGAGAATTCAACTCCTTCAGGTATTGCTAATTTTCTTGATATCTTTTGCTTTCTTCTAGTTTACCTAACACATATAATACTAGCTACATGCTTGCTTTAACTCATTTAATCCTCAAAACTTCCCCATAAGGTAGGTACTGTTGTTAATAGCTGCCCTTTTTAGATGTAGAAACATCTACAGACCAAGTTAATGGCAGAGGCAGGATTTGAACCCAGAAAATTTCGGACTTCAAAGCCTGTGCTCTTAACCCCTAAACTTACTCTTTTTTTTTTTTCATTCAGTACCCTGCCTCTAGTTGAAGATATTTTTCTAGAAGTAAATGGTATATTTGTACACCTGTAGAACAATAGGTCTGAAGCAACCCTAATGTGGGCCTATTGTTCTGTGTAACCTGTAGGCATTCATCAATTGAGCCAGAAAGAAATTTCAGAGGTCACTAATGCTTCAAGATGTAGATTATGATTAAAGTGTAGCTTTTCTAAGTCTTAAAGGAACTGGCCAAATAAATGCTTTTCCAGGTCCTGGAGTTCTAAATCCTAGGCTTTCCCTGCAATTACCCCAAAAGAACATGGACTGGAAGGGCAGTTGAACAGCTGGTGGCTCCGAAGAAACACAGACCTGCTGATCCCTGGTCTCCATCACATTCCTTGGGCCCTGGACAGCACTCTATTTTTTTCTTTTTTGTACTCACTCTCGGCTGGACCTATGTGGTTTTATTATTCCGTGTTCATTTAGTTTATAGACTTTCAATGCTGTTGCTTTTCACATTATCTGTTCATTACTGCTAGATATTATTTTTATTAAATAAGCACTTTATTTTATTCTCTTTTACTTTTCTTTGATTTTAAAATTAAAATTATGCCTTTATTTTATCATGTCTTATTTTTTTACCTCTCTTCTGTCATTCTATCTTTTGTTATGTATCTCTTTTTCTTGCCATTTTAGTTTCACAGAATGCTGTTTAGTTTTCTAGATTTTTTTTGGGGGGGGGGGGGGCGGGTATCTTATTTTTTACTCAACTTCTACAAATGATAAGCAAGAAGCCCAGACAAAAGGGGCATAGTGTGAGATTCCTCTTCATCTTAAAGGAAGGAAGACAAATGTCTGCTGGGTTAGGCCTGCAGTGACTAGTTCAATCTCCACATCACACTTCTAAAATATTAACTTCAGATGTCTTTTCAATGGTTCTAAACCATCTGTACCTTTAACAAAATCTTTCCTGGCATTTTGTTGTTGTTGTTGTTTTTGGTGTGTGTGTGTGTGTGTGTGTGTGTGTGTGTGTGTGTGTGTTTAACTGTAAAATAGCCAAGGGTTTTTCCTCTTTAAAATCTTCAAACTTAAATTCAATATGTGACTTCATTCTGAATTTATTTGTGGGAGGTTGGGGGGAGAGTAGCATATTCATTTTCTTGGTAATTTTTAATATTGATATAACTTTAACTTGCAGAAATATTCTAATAATATTACAAAGAACACGTAATCTTTTAACCAGATTCACAATTGCTTACATTTTGACCCGTTTGCCTTATAATTTTCTCTGTATATTACACATACACACACATTTTTCTCTGAATCATTTGAGAATGAATTGCAGACAGCATGCTTCTTTATTCCTAAATAGTTCAGTGTTTATTTCTTATGAACAAGGATAACCCTTAAATAATTATATTTAAATAATCAAAATCAGCAAAATTATCATTGATGCGATAATCTTATTTAATCCAAGTCCATATTAAACTTTTGACAATTGTCCTAATTATATCCTTTGTAACAACCATACCCCCTCCTCTTCCCCCAGATTCAGTCTAAAATGACACTTAGTTGCTATGTCTTCTTTAATCTGGAACAATTCCTCAGTCTTACTTTGTTTTTCATGATTCTGATATCTTTTACCAATTCTTTTTGCTAATCATGGAGGTAGCTGCTTTAGTAGATTTCCTGTGCAAATAATATACAAGTCACTTATTAACCAAACAGGGTCTGTCTGGTACCCCAAATCCATTAGGAATCCCTCTCTCCATGGATTTAAAAAAAAACAAAACACCATTATCCAATCCCATAAATCCTTTGATTCCTTCTGCATTTACTGAAGGGAAAAAAGTGGCAGAGATAAGGCTTAGCCAACCATGCTACTGTCACTTAACATGACATTTGATATCTGAGCTTTTGTGATTATGTAATCATAACATGTTTCTTCTGACCTTCATTCATCTCCCCAGTGAATGGAAATGGTATGTCTCAGTATTTATATTCCTTCTGCCAAGTGCATACAAATCCTTTAAACATCAGATCTTGATTTGAGTCTTCTAAATGCTGTATATTTTATAGGATGAAGCCTGGTGTGTGCAGAAATAACTGCATGAGAAGTCAGAATGCCTAATTTAAAATTCCAACTCTCACTTTAGGGTCTGTTACTTAATCTCTATCAAATTGAGATAATAACACCTAATTTATAAATCTGTAAATCTTAAATAAATGTATGTAAAGTGTCTGACCTTCAACAAACTTTAGCTTATTGAAACTTTTCCACTCCTAAACTCAAATGTATACTTGCTTTGATTAAGGTATTGCCAAAACTACACACACAAATATTCCAAAGTATGAGAAGTATTTTCACAGGAATCACATTTAGGTGAAAGATAGATGGATCAATGAAGAAATCACCTGGCTGGGCCATTCACAACCTTCATATTGACTCCACATGCCCCTCAATCAACCACCCAATTTCTTTGCTCACTTTCTAGCAAAATTCCTCTAGGGACTGTCTCTACTCACAACCTCCTATTTTTCCTTGGTGTCTTGTAGCAGTTTCGGAACATTCTTGGCCATGATCTAGTTACTTCCTCCCCTTCTCTAGTTCCTCCATCGGGACCACATGTAAGTGCTTCTGATCTGATGATCTTTTTCCTGCCCTGTGCTTCTTTGTGCCTCCATTCTTGCCACTTGTGTGCTCATAAATCCAGGTAGGGAGTCATCTGATGTTTGGGTCATTTGCATGAGACACTGAGAGAGCCCACAGATGGGGATATGGAGCTGTTTTTTCCACCGAATGAGCTGGAAGAGCGGGGAGATTAGTTTGTATGGATGTGTGTCAGCCTTTGTATGGATGTGTGTCAGGAAGCTGAGGATGCTTGGTCAGCATAATGCTTCACAAAGATAGGCATCAGCCTCACTTGGGAGGCTTGTGAAACCACAGATTTCCAAGCTCCACCCCAGAGCTTTTAATTGAGTAGATCTGAGGTGGGGCTTGAGAACATGTTTCTAACAAGTTCCCAGGTGAGACTGAAGCTGGTGGTATAGGGAGCACGCTTTTGAGAACACTGTCTACATGAAGTAATAGATAATGGAATCTTGTGCTGGGGAGCTGGAAGGAACTTACTGATATTCAGAGCAATTGCTTTTCTTTTGAGATTATGCAAAATAAGTTTTGCCCTTTTCTCCTGACAGCTCTTCCCCCCGCCCAAGAAACCTATTTCTGGTTTCTACTTCAGAAAGTCATCAGACTCCAGCTGACTTTGCCTTACTCTGAAAAGAATTGAATTGCTAAAAGGGTGGGCCTTCTGAGGACCATTTTAAAAGCCAGGATAATAAGAGAATCTTAAAAGCAGCAAGAGAAAAACAGTTAGTTACCTACAAGGGAGTACCCATATGACTGTCAGCTGATTTCTCAACAGAAACTATGCAGGACAGAAGGGAGTGACAAGAAATATTCACAGTGATGAAGAGCAAGAACCTAAAACCAAGATTACTCTACCCAGCAAAGCTATCATTTAGAATTGATGGTCAGATAAAGAGCTTCACAGACAAGAAAAAGCTAAAGGAGTTCATCACCACCAAACCAGTATCATATGAAATGCTGAGGGGTATTCTTTAAGAAGAGGAAGAAGAAAACGGTAAAGATAAAAAATTATGAACAACAAAATGACAACAAATACATATCTATCAACAAGTGAATCTAAAAATCAAATGAATAAAAAATCTGATGAACAGAATAAACTGGTAAATGTAATAGATTAAGGGGCATAGAAATGGAATGGACTGACAATTCTCGGGGGGAAGAGGATGTGAGGGGTGCGGGAAGAGATTGGACAAAAATCGTACACCTACGGATGAGGACAGTTGGGAGGGGGGGGTAAGGGCATGGGATGGGGTGGGAACCAGGTAGAGGGGAGCTATGGGGGTAAAAAAAAAGGAGGAACATCTGTAATAATCTGAACAATAAAGATTTATTTAAAAATAAATAAATAAAGCGTAATATGCTAATTTGACCGGACCTTCCGGACGAAGCCGGGGCTGTGAGGGAAGCCGGTGCTGGCAGCTGGGGGAAGGAAGGCCTACTCTTGCACGAATTTCATGCCTTGGGCCTCTAGTATAAAAGAAGTGGATTGTGTAGAGAGGGAAAAACTAATACAAGACTTTAAGAAACAATTGGTAGATTCAATAAAGCAGATTGCCCTCCTGAATGGGAGGCTCATCCAATCAGTTGAAGGCCTGAATAGAATGAAAAGGCTTATCCCCATTTTCACCTGCCATGGATAAGGGGAAACTCCTCCTGCCTGGCTGCTTTCAAATGTGGAACATCAGGACTTTTTCTGCCTGCAGACTCTAACTCAAATATTGGCTCTTCCTGAGTCTCAGCCTGCTGGTCTCAGCATTACCTCTCCTGGTTTTCCACCTTGCCAACTGCAGATTTTGGGACTTAGCTCCCATAATCACATGGGCTACAAATTCTTTAACATAAACACACACACACACACACACACACACACACACACACACACAATATCCCAGAGAATCCTGATTAATAAAAACCAGAGATGATCCCAGCCACAGCACAGCTTAGCCCAAGAAGTCTTCTCAGAAGGCACCTGATGGGGAACCAGCAAGAGGAAGGTGCTTTGAGCCCAGTGATTCCTCAGGATGGACCAGGCTTGGAACAAAACCTGAGCTTTGTCTTTAATGTATTAATGCTTCTTCAGCATAATCCTCACTGTAGGCTAAACTTATCCTAGATCAGCTAAACCCACACTAGAGATCAATGGTTTGGTCTCCCCAATGTATATTTTTGTTATTTTTTCTAGAGCAGCGGTTCTCAAGCTTGGCTACACATTAGAATCACTTGGTCTTGGAATATTTCTAGAAAATTTCCGTTGACCTAACCATTCTACAGACCAGGTAAAACAGAATCTCTGGACAGGACGCTTGGCCATCGTGTTTAAAGCCCTCTGGGTGATTCCAGTGTGCAGCCAAGGTTGAACCTCTGAGTCCAGAACACCCCAAGTTTGCTAGGAACTAAATATTATCTAAATTATAGTTCTGAGTCCCCATATTCCTCTGGTTACAGTGTATAAAACTACTTGACAAACTGGATTCATAAGAGCAGTAAATATTTAACAACTGATCCTTCTTTATGACTCAAAGCTATGTCATTTTGTAGATTCATTTGTAAACATCTTGATGATACCTCATTTAAATCTTAATCCAAACCTAAAATATGGGTAGTGTTATGACTACTTCCAAGACAGTAAAACTGAATATTAAGGATGTTATGACTTGCAAAGTTCATATAGCTAGTAAATAGTAAAGCCAGAATTAGATCTGAGGTTAGTGGATCCAAATTTATAATCCTCTCTACTCTACCTATTAATATAGTAAAGTAGTATGTTCTCTGTGACTTGAGAAATCACTGTTTTTTGCTTTGCACTAAACTCTGGATGCCTACTGGGAGGCATGTAATAGATAATGTAAAATATGACAATTCTCAGAACTAATGGGTTATTGGCAAGTTAGTAACCTAAATCTCAATTTAAAGTAACTTAAGTAAATTTTCTTAATGAAATAGACATGTTCAAAATACTCATTGAAATACTCCATTCATAAAACAATTATTCAATTACTGCAGAGGGTTTTTCCCCCAGACTTTTTCTTTCTTTAGAATTTGTCATGGAGATGTCACATCTTATTTAAACAGAAATTGCCTTCCCTATCTTGCTAACCTGTATTCTCAATGTGCTTGGTTCCCAATTACCAGCAAATACAACATTCATCTTCACATAAGTGTTTGCCATCTTTTGTATCATTAGATCTTTCTGTCTTTTTCCCTCTTATTCTGTAACCTTTCCTGGAATAGTGAAGAGTATTTTACATTTTCCTGTGGCTTCAGAAATATAGAAAAACTGATCTCATTTCATATCAAACCTAAAAACCTAAAGGACAGATGGGTGTTACAGATGATGAACTTGAAGTTTAGCCAGGGAAAATAGCTTTATTACTTAGATAGTTAGGTAGTAAATGGCAGGGCAAGAACTAAAGCCCAGTTTCATGTAGTTTTAATGACCGCAATCTCTACCGCTTACTCTTGGACCCCCCAAACTTATATTACCCTGATTTTCCTCTGGAGAATCTATTGCCTTAAGGACTTGCCTTTAGACCAGTCTGAGAGCTTCAACCCATATAGATTGATAATCTAATGGGCTGTCCTAGAATATAACCCTTCAAGTTAATTTTTCCATCAATGTTTTTTTTGTTTTCTATTGCCAACTATAGTGCCAATCTTAGATGAAGTAGCATGTGGTGGACCACATTAGTTTAGTTCCCAGTGGATGGTAGTTCTTAGCCTAAGAACAAGGCTGGTATATACGGCATTGCTTATAGATGCTACTTGGAAGGTTTGGTGGGACCCTTCTGGATATAGTCGTGAATACCACAGTGGATAGCTAAGCTATAGTGACCAGTGTTGCAAATTTGACCAAAAACTAGTTACTTACTTTTACCTTATAAGAATCCTGTGTGCCTGACTGACAGAGATAATCAGGTAATTAGGTGAAGATCTCCCACCACTCCAAGGTCCTCCATGCCTGTCTTAGATTTATGGTATAGTTCATCCTGCATTGGTGGCTAGCCACATGGATATGTTCTTGCCTGCACGGGGAGAAATGGAGAGGGAGCAGAGGCAGTGACTAGGTACATTTCTACTTCTCTGCTTTCTCTCTGATTATCAAAAACTATGAAGTCTGATTTCTGGAGCTGTTTAGATGAACACTGCCCTCAATTTATTTGACCTGTGGAATTCTATGGGGAGTATTAGGCCATTTCACCCACCAGGAACCAATCCAGTGACCTTACAGAACTACTGCCCTAAGAACAACTCCAGTGTAAGAAGATACCATGGATGATTATGCTCTGCTGGGAAGCCTAACATACATAGAGTTCTGTGCTCTAGAGGTTGACATAGGGCTATAAAGAAATGCTCAGCTTCACAAGTCTTTGCTACCTAACCAGTTGAAAATTGGCATATGCCTAGCTAACTGGAATTTGTAAAATATTATTGCCTGCAGCAAAGCCTCTGGGCCTTGTGGGTGACCACAAATCTGTCCAGTGGTCTGAGGCTGGCCATAAAATAATACACCTCACAGGGAGCATTCAGGGAGTGTGACTTCTGCTTCAGGGAGCGTGACTGTTCAAGGAATTTGAGTCTGACCAAGAATATTTCTTGCCTCTCTGAGCTGAAATTCCAAGCCCTGAGACTATACTTTTTAGAAATGTTATATTAATGTATAATTTATATACCAAAATTTTCACTCATTTTAAGGGGGTACACTTCAATTATTTTTAGTAAACTCAGAGTTATGAAACCATCACCATAATCCCATTTTAGAACATTTTCACCATCCCAGAAACATCCCTCATGACTATTTGCAGTCACTCTCCAATCTCACTCCAAATATCTCAAATGCTTTTTAAAAAACCAGCTTTATAGAGATAACTCAGAGATAATACAATTCACTCATTTAAAGTGTACAATTCAATGGCATTTTAGTGTATTCAGAGCAACCATCACCATCACCACAATCAATTTTAGAACATTTTCATTACCGCAAAAAAGAAACCTGTACCTCTTAGCAATCACCCCCTGCCCCAACCCTTTATCTCCCCTAGTCCTATGCAACTACTAATCTACTTTCTGTCTTTAGAGATCTGCCTTTTCTGGACATTTCATCTACACTGAATCATGTAATATGTTGTCTTTTGTGACTGGCTTATTTCACTTAGCCTAATGTTTGCTGTTTTTAAATTTTTTATTGAACTTATTGGGGCTACATTGGTTAATGGAATTATATAGGTTTCAAGTATACAAATCTATAATACATGTCTGTATATAGTATTGTGTGTTCACCACCCTAAGTCAAGTCTCCTTCCATCACCATTTATTCCCCCTTTACTCTCTTCTACCTGCCCTCACCGCCCCCGCCCTTTCCTTCTGGTAATCACTAAACTGTTGTCTGTGTCTATGAGTGGTGGTTGTTTTCTTTTTGCTTAATCCCTTCACCTATTTCACCCATTCCCCAACCCCCTCTGACAGCTGTAAGTCCATTCTCTGTCTCTATGAGTCTGTTTCTATGTTTGATTGTCTCTGTCATTGAAAAGTTTTACTATTAATCTTTTTCTAATAAAGGTATTAACTCTGAAAAAATAAAATAGACTTCTGTTCAGCTAGTTTTCAATTGGTTATTCAGGCCGATTGTCCTATATTTTATTTTATTTTTTTAAATATATTTTATTGATTTTTTACAGAGAGGAAGGGAGAGAGATAGAGAGTTAGAAACATCGATCAGCTGCCTCCTGCACACCTCCTACTGGGGATGGGCCCACAACCCAGGTACATGCCCTTGACCGGAATCAAACCTGGGACCTTTCAATCCGCAGGCCGACGCTCTATCCACTGAGCCAAACCGGTTTCAGTGATTGTCCTATATTTTAGTTGTAATTCCAGTTTGATCCTGGGAGGAGGTTAGTGTAACTTCCACCTACTCCGCTGCCGTCTTGGATCTCAGCCTAAACTTTTCAAGGTACATCCATGTCATAGCATATATCAGTACTTCATTTCTTTTTTAAAATATTTATCTATATTGTTGATAGTATTACAGATGTCCCCTTTATGTTTTTTCCCCCCATTGACCCCCTCCACCCCACACCTGCCCCTCCCAGGCCTTCGCCAGACTTTTGTCTGCGTCCAGTGCTATGCATTTATACATATAAGTTCCCCAGTTAATCTCTCCCCATTCATTTATTTTTATTACTGATTAATCTTCATGGTATAGCTATATACCACATTTTATTTATTCATTCATCAGTTGATGAACTTTTGGATTGTTTCCACTCTTTGGCTATTATGAATAATGCTGCTATGAACATTCATGTACATGTTTTTGTATAGCCATACATTTTGATTTCTTTTCGGTTTCTACCTAGGAGTGGAGTATCTGAGTCATATGATCACTTTATGTTTAGCTTTTTAAGGAGCTGCTAGACTGTTTCACATTCACATCAGCAATGTATGAGGGTTCTAATTTCTTTACATCCTTGCCAACACTTGTTATTATCAGCCTCTTTCATTGGTATGAAGTGGTATCGCACTGTGGTTTTGATTTGCATTTTTTCTGATGGCTAATGATGTTGAGTATCTTTTCATGTGCTTATTGGCCATTTGTGTATCTTATTTTGGAGAACCATGTGTTTAGATACTTTTCAAGTTTTTTAATTGGATTGTCTTTTTATTATAGAGTTGTGATAGTTCTTTATACATTCTATATACAAATCCTGACATATGAGATGCAAAATTTTCTTGCATTCTTTGTATTGTATTTTTATTTTCTTCAAAGCTTCTACCTCTGTTGTAGTACCTTACTTCCTCCCGGCTCATGTTGTAGCTAGTTGTTAGCGAATAATTACCTCCTTGGAAATCAGGAGCTAATTGAGGGCCACACCTTTATTTTGGTTTACCCTCAGAAACCTAGGTGATTCTCTGCACATATATACAGTATATTGGAATTGAGCCCTAAATCCTAGGTTCTATTATCTGAAGTATTTCAAATAATATCACTGAGGCCAAAGATTTTGGTTCCCAAGTAAAATCAACACAGCTGCCTTATATCTGGATAAGATAAATGGGTGAACATGACTGATTCTATCCATTAATAATTGTTCCCTTTATCAAGGAAAAATAGCATTGATATAACAGTCAACACTTTATAAATAGGTCATATTCCAAAAATGTATTTGTATGGCAGTTACTTGTAATGCTGGACATATTTTCACCTACTGCCAACATGATAACAATGGTTCAGTTAACACATCTGGGATCCAAAGCCAATGAAGCTTAATGTAATGAAGCTTAATACTAAGTTCATCATAGGCCAAAAAAGCCCTTCATGATCAGGACTGGCCTGGGAATTGACACATCGTTCATCATGTTATTTCTATGGAAAAGTGTGTAATAGCACTGGGTGGTAGCATAAACACGTATCTGTTTTCTGTGTAAATCGATTGTAGACTCAGTGACCTCTGGTCAGCAAGTCTGAAATTAAAAGAGGATTTGGGGGTATAAGGAGGATTTCTTACAAACCCCAGTAGAGACTAGTTATTCCTAAGGATGGAATATATAAACTTGAGTTTTGAATATTACCCAAATACCAACGACAAGAAACAGTGATTATTTGAATATTATAAACTATCAAAATGATTGATGGTCATGAAGATTATGCAGTTACATGAGCACATGTATATAAGTGGAAAATGTAGAATCTGATATTTAAATAGTACCCCCCCCCAAACACACACACACACACCCCATAAAGAAAAACAACAAAAAATTCTAGCCGAGGAAAAAAAAATAACTAAAAACAAAGAGACCAAAATGCTAACAATAATTATATTTAGGCAGAATTACCTTTTTCTGCTTTTCTTTATTCTGAATTACCTCCAATTTGCTTAGATTTATTTTTATTAAAAAACACCAGAATAACTTATCTTCCTAAATTTTAATTTCTGTGAGAGCAGGATTGTTTGTGTTGTATATTAAGATATTGTCACTGCATAGAAGAGTTCGTGGGTTTTCTTAAAGGTGCTTAAAAGTATTTGTTGAGTTATATAAGTAATGAATTAAAAAGTTTCAGAGCTGAAAAATAAGTAGGGTTTAGAATGCAGTGATGTGCTTGACAATAAAAACAGTAATTTTTCTTCTTTATAGTTTTCTCAAATGGAGTAAAGGGAGACCAGCACCATGTGAAACTTCAAGAAATCATATAGTTTTTAGGGGTCTATGTTGTAGAGAAAGATTTCACAGCATGAATGCAGTCTGCTTTTAACCAAACACAAAAGGATGTGTAGAAATGTAAGTTCTATACAAAAAAAAATCTAAAAAATGTGCACTTCATATCTTTCCTGATCTAAATTCCAGAAAGGGTGATCAATAATGAAAGACTAGTGCTGCAAATACATGGCAGACATCTTTTCAGTTGTCTGTTTCATTGTGATTTGTGTGTGTAGAAGGATGTCTCATAGCTTAGATTCTGGTAGAACCTAGAAGTTGTGATACTGCCTCAAATTCTTTAGTATAACTGCAAATATTCCAACACTCATATGCTGACATTGTATTATAAAGTTAACTCTAAATTTCAAACATTGGTACATCTGCAGCAATCCTAGTTCTCGAATGTCCTAAGGAGAAAAAGGCTAGAGCAGAACTGGAAAAGTTACTAATCATAGTCTGTAACACATGGTGTTTTCCTCCCTGCACACTTGCCAGTGTATTTTTTCTGGATTAGTTTCAAATTATTTTAGTAATTATTTTGTAAGAAACATTGCTAGAATAGGTTCCATTTCAGATTCTTTTTTAGCTACTGCATTCCAGTTTTGAACGAACCATATTATTAGTCTTAACTTTTTAATAATACCAATATACGTAAATCTTGTTTTGTTTGTACTTAAGCATATTTTAAGAATAATTGGCACTGCATAATGGAAATATGCCATTCTATAAATAACAACATTCTTTTCGTGATTTTCTACATTTGCTTGTGTTGTCCAAACTTTTCTTTTTAATCTTGACAGAGTTCTCCAAGGACTTTAGATGTTTAGGGACTATGCAAGTTAAATAGCATTTCATTTTTTAAAATAAAAGGTAAACATGATCATTTATAGCTTTTTTAAAAAGTCATATCTAAAGGATAAAAAGAGAAATCTGTAATTTTGGTTCAACTTAGTTTAGAATAATAATTTTACAATTTATCTCAGGGCTGACAATCACAGACACTAAATATAAATCTTCAAGCATCTAAAGGGCTGCTTTTTAGGCAACTGAAATGATTTTTTCCATCTACACTGAGTACTTGTACAGAAGCTAAAGCATAAGTGCCTTTATAGTTTTATAAACTCAAATAACTGAAATGGATATTTGAAGAGATGGGAATATAAAATAAAGATCTTTTCCTCAAAGATGCTTGATAAAATGGGATAAGCAAGCCATGAATCCAAGTGGGACAAAAATGAAGTACTGGACTTCACTTTCAGTGCTGGATAAAGAGTCTTCTAGACAGTGTAATCAAGTGCTACTGAACAACCAAGCCATCCAAAAATTGATAAAAAGAACTACATTATATAATTTTACGATTCACCAATCTCTCTGATTCTCATAACGCTTTAAGTGATGTGAAGTCATTGTTTTATGAATGAGGACGCTGGGATGTAGCATATTCAGGAGACTTGCTCATGCTGCCTTTGCTAGGCTTTTTGTTAAATATGGATTGAGCCCTAGCTGGTTTGGTTCAATGGGTGGAGAGTTGGCCTGCAGACTGAAGGGTCCCGGGTTCGATTCCGGGCACATGCCCAGGTTGCAGGCTCGATCCTCAGTAGGGGGTGTGCAGGAGGCAGCCAATCAATGATTCTCTCTCATCATTGAGGTTTCTATCTCTCTCCCTCTTCCTTCCACTCTGAAAGCAATAAAAATATAATTTTAAAAAATATATGGAGGAGTGAACAAAGGTATTATAACATCCACAAAATGAAAGTGAAAAGGCACACAAAATGACAAAAGGAATGGAGGAAGTAAAAACAAACAGTATCTTCGAAGATATGAAGCAGATTATGGGGACACTGACTTGGCAAATCCAAGAAAGTTAGGTCAAAGGCCAGTTGTGGGGAAAGCCAAAAAGCCACCCATTTTTGTACTATAGAAACACCCAGAGACCCAGGAACTGGTGGAACCAAATGCCTCCAGAGGTGGAGGTTAGTGAGTAGATCTAAGGCTCTGTGAGTAGATGTAAGGCTCTATGTTACTAGTAGGGACTTGTCAAGGGAGATCTAAAACAAGGGACTGTGTTTAAGAAGCACCAGCACTTGACATCTCCCCCATTCCTTGGCTGTAACTGCCTTTCTCCAATCCCTGTAGAGGACTGGAAAGAGTAAAGGAGAGAATGTCTGGCAAGGAGGGGCTAGAGTAAGGTAGGAAGGGATACTAGAGCAGATGAGAGAGAGGAGTACCTTAAGAAAAAGGGAGATTAAATGAATCGGTTATAATGAATGTGCAATTCTCCCTACTCCACCCCCCAGCCTTCTTCCTCCACTCCAAATGGCTGTCTAGCCAGCAGATTTTTAGAGCATAGTTGCTAAATTGCACAGCTCTGGGGGAGCCTTGCATACACACAGTGTATGTGAATGACACCGATGAAGCTGTGAGTGCCCAGCTTTCACAGACATACATGAAGGCTCTAGATCAGAAGCACTTTCTCTGAGAAATGGAACCAGTCCAAGAAACAAGACCCAAACTTAATTATGTGAGATTCACCACCTGAATGGTCCCACTAAGTCTCCTAATAGCAAAGGCAACATTTGACAAGTCCCTACTAGTAACACAGAGCCTTAGATCTACTCTTTGAAATCCCAGGCTCCAGTATGAACTTCTAGCCAAGAATCCCCAGGCTGAAGAAGTCTCTAACATGAAAAACAGAGACTGAAATAATTAGAAGGAAAAAAAACTTAGAGGAAATAAAGTCTGCAGGGAAAAAAAGAAAAAATATCATTAATGTTATCAGAGATATGAGAAGATAATGCATATGTGGAAAATATATAATACTTTATTATGGTAGGGAATATCCATAGAACAAAAAAGACCTCCTGGAAATTAAAAAATGTGATAGCAAAAATGACAACTTGAAAGTTTAGGAGATAAAGCTAAAAACTCTCCCAGTTAACAAAGCAAAAACAATTTTTAATTTTTAAAAATAGTATTTTTTAAATACAGAAAATATTTTTTAAATTAAGGGACCAATTCAAGACATCTGACATCTGAATAGTAATATTTTTAGAAATTGATGACAAAGGAAAAGGGGGAGGATACAATAAAATACAATTTAAGGAAATTCCCGAGAACTGAACGATATGTTCTTTTACATTGAAAGGGTCCACTTAATGCCCAGAAAAATGATGGAAATAAAGAAAATAGACTTATACTTTAGTACATAATCATGCAATTTTAGTATTTTGGGATCCTATGATTATTAACCAATAACATTTAAAATAAAGATTAAAGCCGAAACCGGTTTGGCTCAGTGGATAGAGCGTCGGCCTGCAGACTGAGGGGTCCCGGGTTCGATTCCGGTCAAGGGCATGTACCTGAGTTTCGGGCACATCCCCAGTAGGAGATGTGCAGGAGGCGGCTGATCGATGTTTCTCTCTCATCGATGTTTCTAACTCTCTATCTCTCTCCCTTCCTCTCTGTAAAAAATCAATAAAATATATT
>NW_005360124.1:1063983-1067513 GCF_000412655.1 Myotis brandtii | reverse complement strand
ATAAAATAAATAAAATAAAATAAAGATTAAAAATACAAATAGGTGACCCCTCACATTTTTTTTTAATTTTTTGTTAATCCTCATGTGCGGATATTTTTCCATTGACTTTTAGAGAGAGTGGAAGGGAGGGGGAGAGATCCAGAGAGAGAAACATCAATGTGAGAGAGACACATCAATTGGTTGCCTCCCACATGCACCAGGATCAGGGTCGAGATGGAATCTGCAACCAAGGTATGTGCCCTTGACCAGAATCGAACCTGGAACCCTTCAGTCCTTGGGCTGACACTCTATCCACTGAGCAAAACTGGCCAGGGTGGCCCCTCAACATTTAAAAAAATAATAACCTTAGATCAAGGAGGAATTTTAAAAAGATGAAATTGTGCTGCGCTTAGCACGGCCAGAGGTGAACCTGAGGGGGAGCAGTGAAGGATTAAAGACAGGTTCCTGCCCATGAGGGCCTGGCAGACCAGTAAAGAGGTCATATTATTAATGACAATAGCAATAATAATACCATGACAGCACTTACCCTGTGGCAGGAGCTTCCCTTAGCACTACATACAGATTAATCATTTCCTCCTCATAAGGGCCCTATGAGGCAATAACTATCCATTTTATAGGTGAAGAACTGAGGCTCTATGAGGTATTGGACATTGTTCTAGGAACTAGGGAGTATCAGAACTGGGGTTACAAACCCAGGGTAGCTGACTCTAGGGCAGTGGTTCTCAACTTTGGCTGCACATTAGAATCACCTGGGAGTCTTTTTAAAATCCTGATTTCTGGGCCTCATCCTCCGGAAATTCTGTTTCTTTGTTACTAATGTTGTGGCCCCACCCCATAACAAAGAAACAGAATTTCCGGAGGATGAGGCCCAGAAATCAGGATTTTAAAAAGATTCCCAGGTGATTCTAATGTGCAGCCAAGGTTGAGAACCACTGCTCTAGAAGGAAACTTTAGCATCTCAAATGTCCTCATTATTAAATACAAACAATGAAAATTAAAGAACTAACTATTCATCTTATGAAATTAGGGAAGGACTATTAAAAGAGTCTCAGAAGTTAGTAATAAGGATAGCATTTAAAAATTAATAAATTAGAAAACATACAAAAAGGATAAAAAATAAAAAGCTGGTTTGGGTGGAAAAATACAAATGGAAAAAAATTGTGTGAGCTACATAAACTTTTTGCAAGCCTGATAAGGTGAAAAATTGACAAGATTAGAAATCACAAAGGAGAAATAACCACAATCCTGAGTGGGAAAATATATGTGTTTGAGTGTTCTACAATTTTTATTAATGTGAAATATATTCATAGTCCATTTTGAAGTTAAAAATAGAATATAAAACGGTAAGTACAGTGAGGACCCACTTTTATTAGACAAAATAAAAGCATATGTTGTATATTCATGGAAAAATGAATAAAGATCTTGAACAAAGATCTTTCAGCCTAAAATTATGGGTGATTTCTATATTAGGCTTACAAGTATGGGTAACTTTTTAAAATATATATATATTTTTATTGATTTCAAAAGGAAGGGAGAGGGATAAAAACATCAATAATGAGAGAGGATCATTGATTGGCTGCCTCCTGCACACCCCCTACTGGGAATTGAGCCCGCAACCGGGGCTTGTGCCCTTGACCGGAATTGAACCTGGGACCCTTCAGTCCGAAGGCTGACGTTCTATCCACTGAGCCAAATTGGCTAGGCTATGAGTAATTTTTTATATTGGTTTTATAACAAATACTAATATACTTAAAGGTTAGTGTAAGTTAACAAACATTATAAACTATTTTAGGTTACTGAACAGTAACTATTTAGTGTAACATTTAAGGGGAGACAATTTTAAATTTCCCTATTTACTTTGCAGTTTCCACACCAATATGTTTTATTTTGTAGCAACATACTTCTTGCAATGTGTCCTTACCCAAATTGCTGGGATTATGGTAATATAGCACAGTAAAGATCATTTTCTCCTTCAATGAGATAAAGCCATAAAGGACAGACATTTGGCTCTTCCTTCCTTCCTTAAAGATTATTTTATTGATTTTGAGAGAGAAAGGAAGGCAGAGGCAGAGAGAGAGAGAGAGAGAGAGAGAAACATTGATTGGCTGACTCCTGCACGCACCCTACTGGGGATGGAGCCTGAAACCCCAGCATGTGCCCCATCAGAATGGAACAGTGATCTCCTGGTTTATGGGTCAATGCTCAACCACTGAGCCACAGGGGTCCTGGCCTGAGTGTATTTAGTGAGTGCCTACTATATACCAACCATTGATTTAGCCAGTGATGGCGAACCTATGTCACCTCTGACACGCAAACTCATTTTTTTGCTTGATATTTCTTTGTTAAATGGCATTTAAATATATAAAATAAATATCAAAAATATAAATCTTTTACTATGGTTGCAAATATCAAAAAATTTCTATATGTGACACGGCACCAGAGTTAAGTTAGGGTTTTTCAAAATGCTGACACGCCGAGCTCAAAAGGTTCGCCATCACTGCCCTAAATGCTGCCGATACAGGTTTAATCAAAATAGGCAAAGCTCCTGCCCTTAGGAAACGTATTATCCTGTAAAGATGCATTCTTTATTTTTTTTAAATCAACTTGAGGTTTGGCTTGCAAACAATAAAATGCATTTTTTTATTTCAATGAATTTTTGCACGTGCATACACCCATATAACGATCAACATAATCAAGATACAAAACATTTCCATCACCTCGGATCACCTAGTCCTATTCCAGTGAATCATTTCTTGACACCCCCAGCAGTCACTGTTCTGTTTTCTGTCGTTGTAGTTTAGATTTGTCTTTTTGTAGTTTCACATAGATGGAATCATACTCTTTTGCCCAAACTATGATTTCCTTTGCTCAACATAATTTATTTTGAGATGTGTTTCTGCATGTTAAGTAGCTCACCCGTTTGTTGATAATTACTATTAATTACATCGTATGGCTACGCCCCAAGTTCACCAGTTGATGAACATTTGGGTTGTGTCGAGCTTTTTGTCATTAAAAATAAAGCTATGAAAATTAATGTACAAGCACATTTTTATTCCTAAGTAAATACCTAGCAGTGGGATTGCTGGAACACTTAAGTGCATAACCTTATTGTAATTTACCAAAGTAGTTGTAACCATTTTGCATTCCCATCAGCAACAAGAAAGGTCCAGCTGCTCCACGTCCTAGTTAACATTTGGTAACTTCTTTTAAAGTTTAATGGGTATGTCGTGGTCAAGATGCGTTCCTTACCCGTACCAGGCTACTGACGTAACCCCACTTTGAAACTGATTCTTTTATTACAATTTTTGTAGGAGTTTAAAAGAAAATGGCTGGCTTGAGCCTGCAGATGTTGTGTTCCTATTTTTCCTCCAGAAACCCGCAGGCGCTCTCCAGAAAACATAAACCTGGTGCCGGGCAGCACTAGCTCCGTAGAACTGCAGGAGCCGGCTCTTCATTCCAGACCGCAACGGATAGGGTCTCCTGACGCCTCCATATTTCCTGGAGCCTTCGCGTCACCTTTCTAAGAATTT
>NW_005360124.1:1041943-1063180 GCF_000412655.1 Myotis brandtii | reverse complement strand
TCTGCCTGGGTCCTGCGGGCTGGGAGAGGCGGCCCGCCGTCTCCTGGCAGGTGGGGGGTCACCCTGACTGGAGTCGTTGCGAGAGGGGACCCTGAAGGATGCCTTGGCCTGAGTCGAATGTCGGAAGCTCTGGAGTGGCTTCTGCTGGGGCCAGTGCTGGCATGAGGTGTGCTTTTCCTCCTGAAATAGTGAGCAGGCAAACTCTTTGTGAGCTCTGGTAGGTGGTTGGCTAAGTAGATGAGCCGCAGTGGTGGTATTGTGAGACTTAATTGTATGAAGACATGTTTTTCCAATACCAGCCGCAAACTCAGAAGAGCTGGGCTGAAACACTTTGGTGAGATTTTCATCCCCGACTTAGACACACAGGGGCTTGCAGATAGGCTGGCCCTGAAAGCGGCGTCCGTCCTGTCTTTTACACCAGGTGCTAATTCTGCAGGCATCATGGTTATGAAAGCGTCCGTGGAAGACGATGATTCAGGATGGGAGCTCAGTATACCCGAAAAGATGGAAAAAAGCAGTGCAAACTGGGTGGACATCACTCAAGATTTTGAAGACGCTTGTCGAGGTGAGTTTGGATATTTGGATTGGAAGTTCAGAATCTGGGCAAAGGTAACATCAAATCTTGATTGTGATTTTGGCAGTGTCTCCGTAAATCAAGTCAGTAGATAAGTGTGCTTTATGTAAGTTTTGTTAACCACACTCATTCATTCTCTATCCTCTAGGTTTAACTTTCATTTAAAGCCAGTTGTTTTTATTGATTTTTTTTTTTTTAAAGAGAGAGGAAGAGAGAGGGAGAGACATAGATCAGCTGCCTCCTGCATGCCCCCTACTGGGGATCAAGCCTCAACTAGGCATGTGCCCTGACTGGGAATCGAACCCGGTGACCTATGGTGAATGGGATGACAATCAACAGAGCCACACCAGCCTGCGCTGTTCTTTGTTTTCCTTTTTTTTCTTTTTTAGAAGTGAAAATTTATTTTTTTCCAAGAAAAACGATTTTAAATATAAAAATGTTACATGCAATAAACATTAATATCTCAAGAAAAACGAATTTAAATGTTACATGCAATAAACACCAATTATTACAGAAAAACGATCTTAAATATATTACATGCAACAAACATTAATATTTCAAGAAAAAAAAGAATTTTAAGTATAATAATATTACCAGAACTGTACTAACATAGTATGATATCACAAAAGTTGTAGGAAATATTAAAAATCTGCAAATAACAGGATTACTTCTACTATATTCTAAAATATTTTTCCCCCGGCTCTATTTTTTTGTTCATCAGTTTATGTTGTTCATTATATTCCACAAATGAGTGAGATCATGTGATATTTATCTTTCTCCAACTGGCTTATTTCGCTTAGCATTTTTTATTGATTTGAGAGAGAAAGAGAGAAACATCAACGTGACAGAAAAACATCAATCAGTTGCCTCCCAAACATGCCCCAACGGGGGATCGAACCCACAACCTGGGTATGTGCCCTTACTTGGGACTGGAACCCACTATCTTTCGAGGTACAGGACCACACTCCAACCAGCTGAGCCACATCAGTCAGGGCAAGATTTCATTTTTGTACCACTGTCCCACTGGGCTCATTTATGTTTAGTTGTGTTTTTTGTTTGTTGGTTGGTTTTTTAAAATGTATTTTTATTGATTTCAGAGAGGAAGGAAGAGGGAGAGAGAGATAGAAACCTCAATGATGAGAGAGAATCATTGATCAGCTGCCTCCTGCACGCCCCCCACTGAGGATCGAGCCTGCACCTGGGCATGTGACCTTGACCGGAATCAAACCTGACTGCAACCTGGGCATGTGACCTTGACCGGAATCAAACCTGGGACGCTTTAGTCCGAAGGCCGATGCTCTATCCAAGGAGCCAAACCGGTTAGAGCTGTGTTTAGTTTTAAGTCCTTATCTTATTAAGCACTACAACATGGTCCTTCCTTCTTTGAATATTTTGTTTTTCATACCTTAAATTACTTTACCCCTAGGTCTTCGCATAGCTGGCTCCCTCCTGAGCACTTAAAATGTTACCTCTCCAGTGAAGACTTGTCAAAACAACCAATCTAAGCAGATTCACCCCCTTCTAGCCAACTCCAGCTCAGTTAAATCACCCTGTTTTACTCTCTTCATAACATTTACCTACTGTCATAAATTATCATTTTCAGTTATTTATTATCAGTCTCACCCACTGGATTGTAACTCTGTGAGTGCAGAGATCTTGTCAGTAACCCTAGCACACAGAACATTTCCTGACATATAGTAAGTTCGATAAATGTTTGGGCATAAATGATTGGATAAATGAGCATGTTTGTATGAGGGGAAAGAGCCTTACTGAGGTGGGAGATTGAAGATAAGAGAAAGGAACAAAGAGTGAGAGCTTGAACTTTAAGAGAGAATTGGCTCAAAAACATGCTAGAGAAATTAACTTGGGGATGGGGGAAAACCTATAAATATAAAAGGCTAATATGCAAAGTGTCCCCTTGGGAGTTTGACCCAGAGACCTGGAGTTTGATTGTTCACTATCACATGCACTGACCCCCAGGGGGCAGTGCAGAATGAAGGAAGGTCCCAGCCAGCAGCTGGGGAAGGGAGGCCCCAGCTGGCAGCCAGAAAGCCCCCATCAGCCCTAATTGCTGGCCAGGCCTAGGGACCCTACTCATGCACAAATTTTGTGCACTGGGCCTCTAGTAGGGACATAATGAGACAGGAGGAACTGAGGTTAGGATGTGAAGATACAGGTCTATTTCTAAGTGGATAGAGAGGAATGGTGGAGGGATTCACACCTTGATGGCTTCTACATTAGTGAGCAAGAAGGTTAGGTCTTTGGTGGTGAAATAGGGTGTTTTTAGAACAGTGCTCTTAAGGAGAGGAGTGAAGACTTGGAGCAGCTGCAGATGGAAAGGGAGCCAGTTGAATATAAGCAGAATGATAAATCATGTGCCTACCCTTTTACTCTTAAAATATGTGTCCAATTAAAATATGCCTAAGAGAGAGTGGAAAGAACATTAGACTGGGAGTTGGGTGATTGCCCATGTACTGGTATGGGCAATCTAAGGAAGAGAGAAAGAAGTGTAAGTTACAGTGTAGTTTTTGTACTCAGAGATCTTAGACTATTAGTGGATCTCATACCTATCATCTTGCACTGATTTTAAGTGATCTATATTAAAGGGCTGTTATTATGAACCTAAATGGGAAAGGTTTTATGACATACATATGGCTTAAGTTGGGGCTTAAAGAAATGGTTGAGTTTCTCTAAGTCAGTGGTTCTCAACCTTGGCTGCACATTAGAATCACCTGGGAATCTTTTTAAAATCCTGATTTCTGGGCCTCATCCTCCAGAAATTCTGTTTCTTTGTTATGGGGTGGGGCCACAACATTAGTAACAAAGAAACAGAATTTCCGGAGGATGAGGCCCAGAAATCAGGATTTTAAAAAGATTCCCAGGTGATTCTAATGTGCAGCCAAGGTTGAGAACCACTGCTCTAAGTGAACATAGGGAATTATTCCAGTGGTTCTCAACCTTCTGGCCCTTTAAATACAGTTCCTCATGTTGTGACCCAACCATAAAATTATTTTCGTTGCTACTTCATAACTGTAATGTTGCTACTGTTATGAATCGTAATGTAAATATCTGGTATGCAGGATGGTCTTAGGCGACCCCTGTGAAAGGGTCGTTTGACCGCCAAAGGGGTCGCGACCCACAGGTTGAGAACTGCTGTTCTAGACTGAGATGAAGCATTAGAGTCAGATACAGTTTTTATGTTTGAGGAACAGCGAATAATTTTGCTTCCTGATGGAAGGACCTCAAGTAGGAGATATGGTTTAATCTCTGCTTCAGTGTGGATTGAGAGAGGGTAGCATGTCATTTTGTTGCCAACATCAAACCATCCTATTAACTTCTCCATAATTAGCTCTTGCATTTTCTCAAGTGGCACAAATGTGAGGTGTACTTCTTGAAACTAAAAAGTTGATATAGAACTAATTGTCATTTACATGTAGATTTAGAACTAAAGGCTTTTGGCAGTTCGGGACTGGTGCCGGGTGCCAGCAGTGGGTGCAAGTGGGGCCGGTGCCAGCAGCAGGTGCGAGTGCCGGGTGGGACTGTGGCATGCGGGAGCAAAGAATTTTCAGTAACCACCAGAGGCCCACCCTAATGACAGTGACCGGCACCCCGCCTTGGTCTGGCGCCCCCGCTCACCTACTCCACCATCCCACCACAGTTGATGCCCGCCATGTTCCACACTCTG
This sequence comes from Myotis brandtii, assembly GCF_000412655.1. NCBI lineage: Eukaryota > Metazoa > Chordata > Mammalia > Chiroptera > Vespertilionidae > Myotis > Myotis brandtii. Next base: position 1,058,921 of record NW_005360124.1, on the reverse strand, counting down.
CCACCTGCTGCTGACACCCGCCATATTCCACACATGTCCCCAGGTGGTCAGTGCATGTCAGTGACCAGTTGTTTGGTTGTTCCACTGTTCCGTTTATTTGCATATTAGGGTTTTATATATATAGATAGACTATAGGCCCAGTGCACGAAATTTGTGCACTGGTAGGGCCCCTAGCGGCTGCCAGCTGCCGGCCGCCGCCATATTCCACACATGTCCCCAGGTGGTCAGTGCATGTCAGTGACCAGTTGTTTGGTTGTTCCACTGTTCCGTTTATTTGCATATTAGGGTTTTATATATATAGATAGACTATAGGCCCAGTGCACGAAATTTGTGCACTGGTAGGACCCCTAGCCGCTGCCAGCTGCCGGCCAGGGCCTCCCTCCCTTCCCCCGGTGGCCAGCTGCTGCTGGCTCCCTCCCTTTCCTCAGCCGGCCCGACCCCTGGTCAAACTCCCTGACCAACTCCCAGTCAAGGTGACAATTTGCATACTATGCGTTTATTATATGGGATATTTTTATTGCAGAGAGGAAGAGAGAGATAGAAACATCAATGATGAGAGAGAATCATTGATCAACTGCCTCCTGCATGCCCCCCACTGAGGATCGAGCCCACAACCAGGCATGTGCCCTTGACCAGAATCCAACCCAGGAATCTTCAGTCTTCAGGCCAAAGCTTTATTGACTAAGCCATTTTCTTCTCTCTTTGATGGCTTAGTTCCCACCTTACCAGCTCATTGATATTACTTGGAGTACTTTAAAACCACTGCATAAGCCCCACCCCTAGTTGGTTTGGGGTGCTGCTTGGACTGAAATTTTCAAATGCTCCCCAGTTGATACTAATATGCAGTTGCAGTTGAGAACTGCTTTATAGAGGATGAACAGTGTTTTCATTAGCTGTTTATGCAAGTGTTTTCTATATTATTTAACTAAAATATAATTAAAAAATAGTTTTAACACTTTCAAAGACAAAAGACATTAGATTGACTCCAACTGGTTTAAAAACAACTTGAGAAATAGCAGTTCTATGAAAAAGTTTATTTAAGGGAACACTAGTGATTTTTTAAAATGAGGTTGGTAATTCTAATTGGATTATTTTGGCCCTTGATGGGTTGCTTATTAATTCTTAAAAGTTTAGTTTATGGTTAATATTTAAATGTTCACTGTGTAGAAGGCATTGAGTTAGTAATTGAGTAGAAATAATACAATCATATCTTAGAAAATTAATGCAAGCACATTTTTCAGGTACTAGCATTTTGTTTTATTTTTTTCTTAGCATTTAAAGGATTTTTCTCTTTGTTTCTTTTAGAATTAAAGTTGGGAGAACTGCTTCATGATAAGCTGTAAGTATATTGTGCCCTAAGTATTTGTTTTTTCTCATGTGCAGTAGTGTTCCTTGAAGTCTGAGTAATTTTATATTCAAAGCTATAAAAATAAAACTAATTATAAATATATCTTTAACCTTAGTGAACTATATAGGGGCAGCGGACCCTAGTTTGTGATATGAAATGTTTGTGTCAGTGGTTAGAGAGTCAGTCTGTGGACCAAAGGGCCTCAGGTTTGATTCTGGTCAAGGGCACGTACTTGAGTTGCAGGTTCGATCCACAACCCTGATTGGAGTGCATGCAGGAAGCAACTAATCGATGTGTCTCTCTCACACAGGTGTTTCTCTCTCTCTCTCTCCCTCCTCCAAAAGCTAATATGCTAATATACCCAGTCCCTCTGGTATAGAGTTTCCAAAATGCTGTTGACCATGGAAACTTTATTTCGTGGAATCTTCATAGGACTAATGTTCTACAAAAAATACTTTGGCACATTATCTGGATTACAGAGTCCCATATATTTGTTCAGTATACATTCATAAACCAAAAATAGCACAGGCTCTCTAGAGGCCATAACTACTAGGGAACATAAACACTAAGCGTTCTCAGGACTCTCAATTGAGCATGTAAAATTGGTAAGGGTCTCCAGACTGCCAGCCATAGGATTAATTCAATTCTGTAATTTATATATACAGAAGACAATTTTTTAAATCCTCAAACTGCATCATACAGATACTGTGCTGAAGCACAGTTCAGTAGAATAGAAGGGACCAGAGAGATTTGAAATACAGCCTCCCTTTACTGGAGTAAAGCAAGTTTACATCATGCTTCCCCTCTTTCTCTTAGGAGGTCTCCAACTCTGAGAAAGCAGGCGGAGCAAGCACCTCCTGAGGGTGACTGTGTGCTCCCTTTACCCCAGCCAGTTCCAGCCTCTATACCTTTGTATACCCTTTTCCTTTCACCCTTACTTTCCCTTACCTACTTTGCCTAGCTAAATATTTGCCCTGCTTGGTTATTTAATTATTTCATGTATGCATGTCTATCTTTCCAAAAAATGTTTTTAAGGCCCTGATGGCAAGAACTGATTCTAGCTTAGGGCCAAGCCTTTATGAAATATTGCTATAATTGTTATATCTAAATGACATGACTGCAAGAGATTTTGTTTATCACTTATATTTGAACAAAATTTCACTTAGATAGATATCCTGAGAAATTGGACTATAATCTGAGGCTCCTGGTTCTGTTTTTTTGTTTTGTTTGTTTGTTTAATGGTTTATTTTTAAATGTTAACATAGGTTCTGATTCTCTAAGATGCTACTTTCTTAAAACTTAAAGAAGCAGCAGGAAGAAGGAAAATTGGTGACCTTAGAGACCTTAGGTGAAGTGTTGATGTTACTAGAAGCAAAGTTCCAGAGCTGTGCTATCCAGTAACCACACATGGCTATCAGCTGGCCCAAATTGAAATGTGGCATAATATATGCATTGGAATAAAAACCTTAATATGCAAAAAAGAATGCAAAATATCTCACTAATAATTTTAAATACTAAGGATCAATTAAAAAAACTTTTGGACATATTGAGTTAAAACATGTTATTAAAATCAATTTTATCTGTTTCTTTTTACTTTTTTGTGTGGCTACTAGGAAAGTTATAATTATCTCTATGGCTCACATTATATTTCTGTTGGTCATTGCTGCTCTAGTGTTTTGAGCACCCAAGACTAAAACGTGGTCCAAATATTAAATGTGACTACTAATTTATAAAACCTAGTTTCATTTTTTTTCAAGTTCATAGTGCTGAAAGAAAAACCCAACAATAATAAAGTTGAAATAGATCAGTTGATGTCTTTTCCAAAAATTTCTAATGCCCAGCCTATTGAAAGAAGTACAAAATTCATCTTTTGTTTTCTCTTCCACAGTGCATGTAAAGTAATTTCATTGACAAGTACATGGAAGAATTTTTGTGTTAAAGGAAGGTTATTTAATTGAAGCGTTAGCAAGTTGGAAAGACTTAAATATTAAGTACATAAAATAATGAAGTTATTTTAAGTACTATTATAATTTTTTACCATTGTGGAAATCTGGATAAGCTTCTAGTTCAGAAACAATTTGTGGGGTCAATTTTTTTTATTTGTAGATTTGGTCTTTTTGAAGCCATGTCTGCCATTGAAATGATGGATCCCAAGATGGATGCTGGCATGATTGGAAACCAAGTTAATCGAAAAGTTCTCAATTTTGAACAAGCTATCAAGGTAGTCACCGTTGTGCTTTTTGTGTTTTCTTTTATTATTTGTTATTCACATTTTAAAACATTTTTGGTTAGTAATGAAAATGAAACTTAGTGTATTACTTAAAGTATAATTTTCTAAGAGTATCTCAGATATATAAATGAGTTATTTATAACTTTTAGTTATCTCTTTCTATGGAAATCTGAAAATTATTTAAGGTCTTCATTAAAAGTTTGCTCTAATTTTGTGTGTGCATTATAAAAATTGACTTTTGAAAGCATTTGAGTATATATTCAAATACCAGGGTAATTGGCTTAAGGATTAAATTTTATCTATTAATATATTTATTATTTTTTATTATATATTTTTTAATCCTCACCTGAGGATATGTTTTCATTGATTTTTAGAGGGAAGGAAGGGAGAGACAGAGAAACATCAATGTGAGAAGTACCCATCAGTTGCCTCCTGCACTCCCTCTGACCAGGGATCGAACCCATAACCTATCTATTACATATTAAGTAAAATGCTTGTGGCAGTGAATTTGAAATTTACTCATTGAGAATTGATTTAGAAATTCATTCATAGTTACCACAGAGTTTAATTTTGCATATTTTATGAAAAAAATTTGCTAAGTAAATGGATATTGTAAACAAAATTTATAAGTAGTATAATTAACCAACTTAAGGGAAGTATATTTTTTTAAATGTTTATTTTATTCTTTGTAAGTTTTGATTCATTAAAATGATTCATGTTAATGCTTGAAACTAATTTGAACTGCTTTTAAAATACTTGTTAGTTTGGCTTTTCAGTTCTTTATAAAGTCCTTTATTCTGTTTCAAATGAAAGAGGCTTGGATTTTTCTTACTGAAGACCTGTTTCAGATATATTACTTTTAAGAATACAGAGTTAATTTGGCATCTTAGTTTTATCAGATGGTGAGATAGAGTGCTCTTAGAATTGCTATTTCTAAATACTTAATTTTTGAAAGCCAAAATGCATGGATCTGATATAGCATTTGCAAAATGCTACTGTACATAAATCTTGAAAACTTCTGTTTATATGTCATATTTCCCCTCCTTTTTTAGGATGGTACCATTAAAATTAAAGACCTCACCTTGCCGGAATTGATAGGGATAATGGATACGTGTTTTTGCTGTTTGGTAAGAATCAAAGTAACACTATTGGTTAATTTTAAAACTATGACTTACCTGAATCTTTAAAAGTATACACACTGATATTGAGTATGAAATATATGTAATGCTTGGCCTAGTAAGGTGTACAAAAGATTGACAGGCCAAGTTACGCTATAGGAAATAGCATTTTATCTACTCATCTGGTGATTTTAAAATCTCAGGTTCTGGAAAAGGGGATATTTTCTTTCTAGTGAAGATAATAGTGTAGCTATTACCCTAAGGACCCTTTTTGTTCTCAAGGTACCCAGGGAAACAAATCTGTAATTGAAAGGTTCCATAAAGAAGCATAGAATTGAAACAAAGATTTTGGATTGGCTTTGGAGAGATATTTTTCCTAATCTAGAGTGAATTATACGAAACTGGCCATGTTTTTGAAGATGAAGAAAATTTTGTGGTGCTTTCTATATGCTGGATAAGTTGTCTTCCCTAAACAGTATTGATTAATTGTGGCAAAATTCTCATTTGTACTGCTTTTCTTTGTTTTTTTCTTTTTTTGCCCACTTTCTAACCATCCTTTTTAAATTTTTAAATTATTATCTTAGAAATATGTAAATTTTATTCATTTGGTCATTTAGTAAGTCTTCCTTGCCAGTGTAAAAATAAGTACTTCTATATTTTTCACTTAGGTCTTATATCAGCTCTATTCAATATCTGATATAACCTTATTTGCCTAGGATTACATTGCTAGGAAGGGGCGTTGTAGTTAAAACTAGAGGGGTTTGACCACCAGGCCGACTGGCTGTGAGAATCAGCTGTGGGAAAACTTCTGTCCTCTAGGGAGGTGCTAATCTACTGTACTGCTTTTCTTTGTTTTTTTCTTTTTTTGCCCACTTTCTAACCATCCTTTTTAAATTTTTAAATTATTATCTTAGAAATATGTAAATTTTATTCATTTGGTCATTTAGTAAGTCTTCCTTGCCAGTGTAAAAATAAGTACTTCTATATTTTTCACTTAGGTCTTATATCAGCTCTATTCAATATCTGATATAACCTTATTTGCCTAGGATTACATTGCTAGGAAGGGGCATAACCAGAGTCTTGATCCTGATCCTTCTTCCCCCAAAGCTGTTTCTTTCCCTCAAAGATATCTTTCTTACTTTTTAGCAGTTTACAGTACCATAGGACAAATGGAGGCAAGAGGGAGGATTTTTGTCAAAGTTGAGCAACCATTATTTGTATGAGATTCTTGGGACTGTAGCTAAGAGTTTGGCCTTTAATAAGCAGATGGCTTTTAGTCTGGACAATCTTCTGCATACTGGTAATACAAAATACATACCTTAATTATAGTGATTTTCATATGCATTTCTCATTTTATAATGCAGCAGTATGTGTCTTGCTCTATTGCAGAATTCTTGGACTTAATGTAAAATATAACTATATAAAACTTGGACAAAATTATTTACACTCTCTGACTTTGTTTCTTTATATGTAAAAGGAGAAAAATATCACTCTCCTCAGAGTGTTAGGAAATGAGATAGAATATATGAAAATAGCATAGCACTTGGGGCATAATAGTTACTCAGTTTTGGCTGCTATAGATATTCCCAGCTTTGAGCACATGGTTCCTGGCCCATCGTAACTACTCAGTAAAATAGTGTTGAATGATTTTTTTGTGTTTTAGAAAGATTCATCTCATTGGGGATATTGAATTAGAAATGGGGGGGGGGGCAATAAAACCATTGTATGTTTCTTGTGGTAATACTAGATGAGATAAGAAGAGTTGAATGAGTGGGTTGGGACCTAGTTCTAAAATTGTAAATTCCCTAGTTTATGGATTTTTATTGACTGCATGGGGAATTGATTGCATTTGGATGCCATATTTGGAGATACTTAATTTCATTAGTTTCCAAGTATATTGCAAACTTGAATTATATATAAGAATGCTTTCCATATTTATATCTTTTAGCTAATCATATTTATGGTATGTGACTCTTAAAAGACTTTAGTCAATGAAAGTGAATTCTAACTTTTTTGTCTTTACTGACCTTCCCTTTAATCACCTTTTAAATCTTGTTATTAATATTATATTTACTTGGGTCTGTGGCACTTTGGTCTTTGACTCTTGGATCAGTTTAGACTTTACAGACTCTGTCACTTTAAACATATGCATTGTTTTATTTCTTTATAGATAACATGGTTAGAAGGCCACTCCTTGGCACAGACAGTCTTTACATGTCTTTACATTCATAATCCAGACTTTATAGAAGATCCTGCCATGAAAGCTTTTGCTCTTGGAATCTTGAAAATCTGTGACATTGCAAGGGAAAAAGTAAATAAAGCTGCTGTATTTGAAGAGGTAAGATTTTGTAATTATAAGTGTGAGATACCATTTATTTATTTATTTATTGTCTAAAGTTTTACATATGTCTCCTTTTTCGCTGCTTGACCCCTCCCTCCCCCCACAGCCATTCCCACCCTGTGCAAGCCCCCACTAGTTTTAAAAATTGTTTTTATCTATACATGTTACAAAAATATGTATCATATAATCATTTAAATACATAACAGTGAAAAGGCTTCAGGGATTTAAATTGCAAATAATGGGTTAAAAAATGGTATCCCTGAAGCTTTTTCACTGTTATGTATTTAAATGATTATATGATACATATTTTTGTAACATGTATAGATAAAAACAATTTTTAAAACTAGTGCTATTGCTATTTACATATATATTGGCTAAAATAATCCAGTTCTAAGAAAGGACTTTCATCCTAGGGTATGTTCTTTCTATCAGTACCATTCGTTGAGTATCCATTATGTGCAGAGTACTTTGTTCTGGCTATTGTGGAAATTCACAAAGAAAATAAAAGAGCCAACCTCTGCCCTCAAGTTTCTTATAAACTATAATTTAAGAGTGCTTTACTTTCAGGCTTCAGATGAGAGAGAACTAAAGAAAACAAAAATATGAGGAATATTTTAGGGCAGCGATTTTCGATCTTTTTCATCTTGTGGCACACATGAACTAATTCTGCGGCACACCAAAAAATATAATTTTTCTGCCCATCTGACCAAAATAAAGGTATAATTTTGAGTCATTCACACCAGATGGCTATTGTTGTGTTGGCTGTTATCTTTTTTTTATTTGACAATCTAAGGGAAAAGAGGTCAGTGCCCCTGACTAAATAGTCAGGTGTTGCATGAATTAAAAATTATTGTGGCACATTGGTTGAAAATCGCTGTTTTAGAGTATAAACATTTTCTTAAAGTTAGTACTAGGCACCTTGCCCTGGGAAAGTGTTCTGAGGTTATATTTTTCTCCTTATAGAAAATAAGGTTTCAGATGCTGATAATTTTAAGGGAAAATGTGATAGCATTTGAGATTATTGGTAAACTAGAGGCTCAGCGCATGAAATTTGTGCACGGGGGGAGGAGTGTCTCTCAGCCTGGCCTGTGCCCTCTTGTAGTCCGGGACCCCTCGGGGGATGTCTGCCTGCTGGCTTAGGCCTAATCCCCAAGGGGAGCGGGCATAAGCCAGCAGTTGGAAATCCCTCTCGCAGTCCGGGGGCCCTCCTTACCGCCCGCCTGCTCGCTGCTCCTCACCACTCGGCTCGCTGCTCCTTAGTGCTGCTGCGGAGGCAGGAGAGGCTGCTGTCGCCAGCCGTGAGCCTGGCTTCTGGCTGAGCAGCGCTCTCCATGTGGGAGTTCACTGACCATCAGGGGTCAGCTCCTGTGTTGAGCGTTTGCCCCCTGGTGGTCAGTGTACATCCTAGTGACTGGTCGTTCTGGTCATTTTGCTGTAATGGTCACTTAGGCTTTTATTATATAGATGATTATTTAATTTTTCCCTTTGTTGAAACTGGTAAGTTTCTTTTTAACATTGTTATTGATCCAAAATCAATATCTTAGACTCCTACAGTAGTCCAGTGTATAGTATGTAAAGCTTTTCTAAATAATGTTATGTATGTGAGAATAATTAAGTATATACCTAACATGATTGTCCACATTTAAATGTATGGCTTGTGTGTTGTCTATGAAATAACTGTCAACTTTTTATATATTCATTGTTTATTTAGCTACATATTTGAATTGACATGGGTACAGTTATGGAAAATCTAATCCATCGGGTAGAATTACTTAAAAGATTAGTTTAAGTTAATAAGTGAGAAGAGAAATACAAATTATTTTAAGTAGTTACATTCTCAAAGGACATCAAAAGTCAGTGGGGCAGAGAAATGATTCATTTGAAAAATGGTACTGGAACAATTGATTAGCAACCTTGGAAATTAACTTACCATTTTACATCTGCCTTAGTCATTTTGGGCTGCTATAACAATACCATAGACTAGTTGGCTTTTAAACAACAGCAGTATATTTCTCACTGTTCTGGAGGCTAAATCATCTAAGATCAGCGTCTGGTGAGTGCCTGCTTCCTGGTTCTTAGACAGCCAGCTTTATTTTACACTGTGTCCACACATGGTAGAAGAGGAGAGGGAGCTCTCAGGGGTCCTTCTTATGATGAATGACATTAATCCCAAAGGCCCCACATCATAATACCATCACATTGGGGTTTAGGATTTAACATACGGATTTGGGTGGGGTTAGGGGGAAGGTGGTTAACAACATCAAAATAAATTGCAGATAGATGAAATGTTTTAAGTGTTAAAAAGTTTTTAAAAACCAGAAGATAGTTCACAAAGTAAAATGGCCTTTATACATAAGATGCTTAAACTTACTTAAGAGAAATACAGATTATAAGTATACCATTTTTAACCCATTATTGGCAAAGATTACAAGATTTTTTATAATACTCCATGTTGATGAGAGTGGGAAAACAGGCACTCACATATTGTGTATGTATGATATGAATGGTCATTGTTTCCCTCCAAACTTGACCGATTTTCCAGATAAATTTGTCTCAGTTTTATAATTAGGAATAAAAAAAGATTACTTAGTAAAAGTCCTTAAGAGATATGGTAATGAACAGAAAAAAAGGGGACATCTGTAATACTTTCAGCAATAAAGTTAATTTTTTTAAAAAGAGAGAGATTTGGTAATGAATAAATAAGAATGACATAATCATTTTTTTGTTTGAAATAATGTTTCTGAAGTTCCTAAGTGCTGGTGTATTTTGTTCTCAGATTATGTCTCTGTTTTATTTTAACTCCTGAACTGGATACATTTTCAAGCTGTGTAAAAATATTTCTTTCTTAATATCTTGCTCACACATTCGAAATGGGAACCATAATCGCCCCCCCTCCCCAATTAGACCGCTTTTCCTCTTGCATTCTGTATCTTGCAAAATGGTTTCTAGAATGTTATCTTTGATTAAAAAAATTTTTTTAACCTTCTGTATCCAGGTTCTTTTTACCTTGCAGATACCTTGAATCTGGGCTCTGTTTTTCTTTGTTCCTGCTTAGTTCATGCCTTTGTTAGCTTTAGGTTTAGGCAGAACTCTTCTTTCTGGCCTGATCTTTCTCTCTAGTTCATTCTCTACTTGACCCTCTTAAAAGTAGGTAATTTGGTCATGTTCAGTTTTGCTATTTAAAAATTTTCCTTGGGGTTTGTGTTTTAATAAAAGTAATAATACTTGCACATAGTCAAATAGCCCACAAGTCTTATAGTGAGAAATTACAGTTCTCTGCTCTTCTTATCCATTCTGTCATTATATTCTTTTAGCTTTTTCCTACTACTTATTTCCATATTTCTGGATAATAGGCTTATATTCTAATTTCTGGATTTAAGGACTTAACAGTTTTTAGCAATGGTATATCAGTACATCTTTGGCAGGTATTTGGCATTTTTACATTACCCTCTCCCCTACCCTAAATAGGAATTCAATTTTTGGTTAAATCATTATTTATTGCTGACATTATTGTGATTATTTAAATATTAATGACAGATGAGCCAAACTAGTGTATGCCTACATTTTCTTTCTCATTTTTGTTTTTCTCCCCCTGGCATATTATTGTTCAGCTGATCCTAATATTATTCTCTTCCATTATTTCATGCTAGTGCACAGGATGTGCCTTCTGGCTCTTACACTTTCTCTCTCTCTCTCTCTCTCTCTCTCTCTCTCTCTCTTTATCTTTCTTTCTCTCTCTCTTTCAAGTTTTAAAACTTTATTTCCATATTTTTTAAATTGTTCATTCCAATGATTAAAATCATTTTAACAACAACAAAAAAAGGCACTCTGATTAAACTGCATTTTACAGACTGTAGGACACCTTGGACCAGCTTGGTTTTTACTCTAGATTTCACTGTCGTCCCACCCAGCTTCTTCCTTCACCAACATGCAAGTTCTTTTCCTTCCCTGCCTGCCAGACAGACAGATGGGAGAGGCAGGTGCAGCCTTCACTGTCAGTAGTTCTTTGATGTGAAAAGGGGCAGGAGTCATTTAAACTGATCCAACCTCTTTGCATCTTACAAACTTAAACAGCTAAAATAAGAAAAATCAGAAGGCAGTGCTTGTGAAATATACAGTGCATAATGGTGGTTTGTGCATAGTATTGGCAGTTTGTGTCTCATTATGATTTGCCTGCTGGCTTCCGCTGTTCAATGGTTTCTTTTGAAGGCAGTGGATTTTTCTCTTGTGTTTCTGTCTTCAATTTCAGCCTATCAAAATTCTCAATCTGAGACATGTTGGGTTTGATAGGCATGGTTGCAGAGGAAGAGTTCTGGAGGGCACAAGTGTCACACAAGTTTCACAGGGCCAAAATCAAGGTACTGGAGGGCTGTGTCCTTTCCAGAGGCTCTAGCGAATGTTCTGCTTTCTTGCCTTTTGCCACTTCTAGAAGCCTCCTGCATTTCCATCCTTAAAGCCAGCGACTCTGCATATCTTTGAACCTTCGCCATTATGCCTTTTCTCTTTTACTTAGCTTTTTATGGCAAAGTCCTGCTTATCTTTCAGGGCCAAAATCAAGGTACTGGAGGGCTGTGTCCTTTCCAGAGGCTCTAGCGAATGTTCTGCTTTCTTGCCTTTTGCCACTTCTAGAAGCCTCCTGCATTTCCATCCTTAAAGCCAGCGACTCTGCATATCTTTGAACCTTCGCCATTATGCCTTTTCTCTTTTACTTGGCTTTTTAGGGCAAAGTCCTGCTTATCTTTTTGTTGTTAATCCTCACGTGAGGATATTTTTTCCCCATTGATTTTTAGAGACAGTGGAAGGGAGTGGGGGAGAGAGAGAGAGAAACACCAGTGCATCGACTGGTTGCCTCCCACATGTGCCCTGACCAGGGCCGGGGATTGAGCCTGCAAATGAGGTATGTGCTCTTGATTAGTATCGAACCCGGGACCCTTTAGTCATCGGGCCAACACGCTCTAACTGCTGAGCCAAACCAGCTAAGGCAGTCCTTCTTATCTTTAAAGTTGGATCCCATTCTCCTGACTTGCCCAGATTTTAGTTTTTTCTCTGCCCTTCCTCAGCACATTCTTCTGTTACAGCTGGTATCTGTAGGTATTGGTTAGCATGGAACAGTCCTACTTGACACCTTTTTGTTCTGGTGTGATTATTAATAGCATCCTCTTCTACTCTGAACAGTATACCAGTTTGACTAATAATGGTGTGGTCCACCCCTACTAATCTCACCTCCAAAAATTTTGATTGCTTCCACTTACTCTCTTATTTACTCTGATTTCCCTGCTCCCACTATCCTTCAGTTCTATACTAGAGACCTTCAATTTGTTTGCTTTTGCTTTATTTTTCTGTTACTTTCCTTGTGTCCTCATTTTCCTGATCCAGTGCTCTCATTTCCTCATAATGTGTCACTTATCTGGTAAAACCCCAACCATCTGCCTGCTTGCTACTTGTACCCAAACAGCAGAAAAGTGCTTGAGAAAATCCATATCTGTGTGTCTAGTTCTCACTTTAATTTTAGGACTACAAATCTCAGATGGGCCCTTAACACTAGTGACAGTCCTACCCCATAACACTTCTATAGTGAACTTGCTTTTCCAGTCTCCAAGGTGACTTTTCCACATCATTTCCTCTCAGACCTCTATCAGCCCTTCTCTATCAGCTTGCTTTGTACTGTAATGAAATATTAGTTGGAATCTGGTGGAATTAGAAGTACCCCATCTCTCACTATCACAAGTGCTAACCTGTGTTGATTCCCATATACTTTGCCTTCTATCTTGTTGAAATTGAAAGTATACCTGTGACAATCTAAGCTCAGCCCCTCCACTAGCATTCTAGATTCTATTCCCTCTTGCCTACTGCAGTTATTAATCTTCTCTTTGTATCGCATTAGTAGTGTTTCCTTCACTACTAATTGGCATATAAACATGTTTTACTATCACTTAATTTAAAACAGGACATCAGTCCTGGCCGGGTGGTTCATTGGTTGGAGTGCTGTCCTGTTCATCAAAAGGTTACAGGTTCAATTCCTGGTCAAGGTACATACCTAGGTTGCGGGTTCAATTCCCTGGTCGGAGTGCATTCGAGAGGCAACCAATCGACGTTTTCTCTCACATTGATGTTTCTCTCTTTCTCTTTGCTTCCTCTATAAAATCAGTAAGAACATATCCTTTGGTGAGGGTGGATGGATGGATGGATGGACGGACGGACGAAGGAATGAATGAATGAATAACAAAACACCAGTTCCCTTGACCCCATGGCTCCTTTTATTTATAATTGCATTTCTCTGCTACCCTATACAAAAAACTCCTTGAATGAGCTGTTAATATTTACTTATTTTACTTTCTCTTTCAGTCTCTTCTCACTCATTTGGACATTGTCCAACAGGACATTCTTTTCTACCACTACACAGAAACTAGTGTTAACAAGGTCCTTAATGATATCCATTTTGCTAAATCCATTGTTCTCACCCCTCCCTCTTCAACCTGTCAGCATCATTTGACCCAGTTGACTACTTTTTGAAATACTTTCTTCTCCTCATCCTCCTGACACATCAGTATCTTAGATTTCTATCTTCCTCACTGAGTCCATTTCTTGTGCTTGTTCTTCCAACTGCTGGAATACTCCTAGGCTTTTTCTATTCATTATAACTTCTTCAGTTGCTTTCCTCTAGTTCTTGTGGCTTTTTATACCAACATTATGATGCTGAACCCCAAATTAATATCTCTAGTTCTGATTTCTCCCCTGACTTCCAGACTTAAGCAAGTAGCTTCCTGAAATCTTCATTTGGTTGACCAAAGAAATTGAAAACATAATATAAATAAAATGGTATTCCATTTCTGCCTTTAATCCTGCTCCTCCCTAAATGTGCCCATTTCAGTAATTGGTACCATCATTTGCTAGTTGCTCAGACCAAAAACGATTCTTGATTGTACAGGTTTCCTCATACCCCATATTCATTTCATTGGCACATCATGTTGGCTTTACCTTTTAGATATATACTGATTTCAACCAACCCACTCTTAGTTATAACCTCAATCCAAATCACCGTCAGCTCCTGCTTGGACTGTTGGATTGTATTTAGTATTGGTTTCACTTTGATTTTTGTTCTCAAATCCACGAAATTTTTAGAGTGATCTTTAATAGCAGCATCTTTAGCAGCATCCTCTGTCTCAGCCCTTCAGTAACTTAGGTTAAGTTCTTATAATTGAGGCTTATATTTATTACACAGACCTGAGATATTCTCCTAGAAAAATGCTTTTCCTTAGACTCCTCTAGGTAAACTTAACAGTTCACTGAGAGGACTTACAGGTGTTTTGTATTTTTTTTGTCTTAGCAATGTTGGCCTACTTAATTTTTAAAAAATTGGTAACATTTAAAAATTGGAAAATTTTACATTAAATTAGGTTTTTGCTTTGAAAAATTAGGAGATCCTTCCACACTAGTCCTGCATTAATTCATGCCCACAATAGGGTAACTAGTGGCTGACTTCCTTTAGATGAGGTGTGTGTCCCCTGGTTTGCTACGGTCTCCACCATTCTCCAAGGTATTTTGTAACCAGCCTGATATACTCAGGAAAGTTACCAGCTGTTTACACTTATAGCCCCTGCCCTACAGTAAGTTATCATTCATTCAACGAATATATTTTGAACAGTACTCTGAGCCAAGCACTATTCTTAAGTCCTGGAATAAAGTAGTAAATAAAGCAAAGCCTGATCTCATGAATTAGGCATTCTGTTGGATAAGCAAATCTATAATAATAAAAGCGTAATATGCAAATCGGCCGAACGGCTGAACAGTGGAATGACCATCCAGATACAGTAAGTTATCATTCATTCAACGAATATATTTTGAACAGTACTCTGAGCCAAGCACTATTCTTAAGTCCTGGAATAAAGTAGTAAATAAAGCAAAGCCTGATCTCATGAATTAGGCATTCTGTTGGATAAGCAAATCTATTATAATAAAAGCGTAATATGCAAATCGGCCGAACGGCCGAACAGTGGAATGACCATCCAGATGACCACACTATGATACCCACTGGCGCCAGGCCAGCCAAGGTGGGTGCGATGCGATTGGTCGGGGGCCTACCCATCGCCCCATGATCGCCCTGCAGAGGGAGGCCCAGGCCACCGGCCGGCAGGGCAATTGATCAATCAGGGGGGCTCCACGATCCCTCTGGGGGCGATCCATCACAGGGCTCCTGGACTATGAGAGGGCACAGGAGGGTGCAGGCTGGGCTGAGGGACCCCATTCCCCCACCCCAAGTGCACGAATTTTGTGCACCAGGCCTCTAGTACATATATAATGTCAAGTGGTGATTAATTTTAGGAAAAGTCAAGCAGGGGAAGGGGATAGAAAGTGGTAGAGGGTACTGTTTTAGGGAGAATGCACAGGAGAAACCTCTGTATGAGGAATTGACATTGGAACAGTGGGGGTGGAGCTTCGTAAATCTTTTGAAGAAAATAATTTTGAGGGGGGGCTCAGTAAGTACAAAGGTCCTGAGAAGAGGATGTGTTCAATGTGTCTGAAGTACACAAGCAGGCCTGTGTGACTGCAGTGCAGTGGACACGGAGAAGAGTGGTGGGTAGGAAATGAGGTTGGAGAGGGAGACCAGAGCCACATGGTGGAGGGTTTTAGAGGCCATGCTGGGCTTTTGGATTTTCCTATGAGGAAGGAAACTAGGTTTTGAGTAGAAAGTGCTGTGAAATGACTTATTTTTAAAACAATCCCTTTGACTTCTGGTGGCAAATTATCGCAGGGATAAGTATGGGAAGGTGGGGACCTGTCTGCAGACAGTTATAGAAAGTTGAAGTGCAGGTTTTCAGCTGAGTAACTGGATAGATGGAGGTGCTGTAGCAATGTGATAAACATTAGGAGAGTTCATTTTTTCATACATGTAAACTTTGAGAATCCTATTTGATGTTCAAGTATTGCATCCTCTGAGTGATATAACACCTCTGAGTTCTTTGAGACCAGGGGCATAATGAATGTTTTTTTTTTCTGTAAGATAGTAATACCTGACCATGAATTGCATGATCTCTGTTGCTTTTGTTAAGAATTCAGAAATTTTGCTATAGTTCTGGCCCCTGCTGTTAATACCTATTAAGTGCATTATATTAGGCTTTTATATACATTTTTATAAGCATTGTAATGTGACAGAAACACTCCTTAAATAGAGCTTCTGACTTGTTAAATAATCCAGATGAAATTAAATTCATAGTCTTCAATGCGAGTCAGCAAGCCACTTAATTTGTTAATGTCTCAGTAGTGTTTTAAATGATTCTGGGGGTAGGAATCCATGTGTGAATAATTTTTCTTTGGAATGGGGCTAAAGTAGGGATGTGGTTTTGCTATCACTTTGAGTAAGGCTTAACCTTTGTTATCCTAACAGTGAAATAGGCTTTTGAAGTAAGAATCTTATGTAAATCTTACAATCTTATAATCAAACAGTAATTACTACATATTTACTGTTCACCTGTGAATTTGAGAATACTTTGTAAACGGGAATTGCCTTGTAATACTATCATAAGCATTAGCCTTATTTTGTAAATGAACCTATTAAATGCAAGTATATTTAAATTGCCTAAGGATAAGTAGTTGAAATTAAGGACACGGAGAGCCTTAGAATATGGATTTTTAAGGATGCAAGGATAAGGAAAGCTTGGATGTTTGATAGCAATATTAAGAAAAGCAGGCTGACATTCCATTACTGTTTTCTTACTAACAAATAGTGATTTTTTAAGATAAATATAAGGAAAGGTTTTGCTACTACTCAGGGACTTAATTATTCGTTTTTTTGTATAGGAAGATTTTCAGTCAATGACTTACGGATTTAAAATGGCTAACAGTGTGACAGATCTTCGAGTTACAGGTAACACCATCTATAAAGATAATTCACAAGTTTATTGCTTGGATTTTTTTTTTTTAACCTCATTGTCTCTCTCTCT